>NW_008352715.1:158112-181227 GCF_000622305.1 Nannospalax galili | reverse complement strand
TACCATATTATTATAATAAAATTTTATGAATTTTAAAAATAACTTAACTATATAACACCTTGCTTATTATACCCAACTTGAGAATAATATGAAAGAGTCAGAAAACAGACCAGTGTATTTTCCCCATATGAAAACCAGTTAAAAGAATAGCGAATCCTAGGTGGAAAAGAGTATTGGGAGGGGAATGGTAGATTTGTGCTAAAGGAAATATTCTGACCTGTTCAATTTTGTTTCTGAGAGTGGATCTTGGATGCCTAAATGAAAGATATAGATTGACAGATTACAGTTCAACATTTAAAAAAAGTTAGCAATATGCTTTATGTTAAAAAAGAATTCAAGATAAGTAATTTCAATTCATTCATGGCTCTTAGCTTTGTGGTACCTGAAGCTTTGGGGTATCAGAAATTGTCTCTAATAAGACAATAAAAATATATAAGTACAAATTAAAATGGACACAAATTAAATATTCACTTAGTAGTAGAAAGCATATGCAAAAATACATATTTTGGAGAGATGGCTCAGTGGTTAAGAGCACTGGTTGTTCTTGCAGAAGACCGGAGTTTGAATCCCAGCACCCACATGGAAGCTAACAACTGTCTGTAACTCCAGTCCCAGGGGATCCAACAGCCTCTTCTGACCTCTGAGGATATTGCATCACATGGGTGCACTTACCTATATGCAGGCAATACACGCATACACGTAAAATAAAAATAATAAATAATAAAAAAATAAAGATTTGTATTGTCATTAATACAAAATCAGCACAACACCTGGACATTTTAATCAGTTAAGTGATTTATACACTTTTCCAATGCTTTCCCTCTCGACATTTTTCATTATATATACATTGATTGCATCATTAATTTTTAATTATTTTTATTTTATGTGTATGAGTGTTTTGCCTGTATGTATGAAAGGGCAGCACATGTGTGCAGTGCACATAGATGCTATAAGAGGACATCAGATCACCTGGAACTGAAGTTACTGGAGGTAATGTTAGCTGTCATGTGGGTACCAGGATCCAACTGGGTTCTCTGTAGGAGCAGCCAGTACTCTTAACTGCTGAACTGTCTCTGCAGCCACATGATCATACCATTTTAAGATAATCTTGTCTTATTTTCTACTGTGTATTACAAAAGTAGTTTTTATTTTACACAATAAAGTGTGTGAAAACATATACATTTAAAAATTTTAGTATCTTTTATCTTAGAGGTATTCTATGTATCCACAACCCAGCCCCCATCAAAACATATACCTTCTTTCACTATTATTCTCCACGCCAGAGCCCTACATTCTTTATGATTCATTAACCTACATTGATATGACAATGTTACCAAAAATTTTATTATGTAATTTTTACATTCTACTTTAGAAACATAATTTTCAGTATGACAATTCAATATTGGTTATCTAATTTTTGAAGTATTCCAAATCTGTGACTACACAGTGCATGATCTCATTTCAGATCTAAAATGTATCATATGGAGAGTAATTTTTAGTCACTTGAAGCTTTTACTATGATACCTTAAATTTTAAAGCACTTTGTAGTCCATGTCTATAATTCATTTTAGGTTCTATATTTAGTGATTTAAACCTCAATTCCATTATTTTCATGAGAAAAATATGACCCAAAAATATTCCCAGGCATATGATTATTTTGCTTTAAAATCAGTCTATTTGCATGGTTTTAGTTACTTACTTTAGCAGCATAGAAACTGTTCTTGCCATCTCTAAATAACCAATCAACACATTAGAGAATTAAGACAATGTTTTCATGCTAAGTGTGCTGCTTAGTTATTTTGATTGTTTTATCTATGGCATGTTACATTTGAGTATTTTGAATGTACAATACAGTGTGCCTTCTTTATTGTTCCCTCACAGACCATCTTAATAATTTATAGACTACTTGAGTGAAAGGTGACTAGCTCTAAACTATTTCAAAGGAATGGGAAGATGTGCCCATGAGAAGAATAGGAAACCCACAGAACATAATGTTTAAGCCTTTACGATAGGATGTTACTTAAAGAAGAAAAATAAGTATTACAAGTTGAAAGGATATATACAGCTGTGCTGGAATTTTAACAGTGTTTTCAGTTTGCCCAAAGGACTTTTTATTCCGTTACTGACTGGAAAGTCATGCCCCTTTTGTAGGATGCTTGGTTTCTTCTGCAGCGAATGGATTTTATGTGCTCTGTTTTGACTGTTAATAGCACAACAATGGTGCCATTTTCCACTTCTTAAGGGACCAACTTCACCATCAGTCAGCTGAGCAACCTCCTGGTAATATGTTTTGCTGCTTAAAAACAGAAGTGACACCAATGCATTCTGTTTCCAGAGAAGATTCACCATCTGCAAACGGATGAAGAGAGTCTGCCTACATACAGAATTTCGTACTTTTCTTACCCTGATAATAGAAGATGCTTTCATCTACTTTTTATTTCAAAGACTTCAGAGCCTTTGGAAACCATGTTCATTTGTCATGGCATGGGTTCATTTGCCATCCATATAGTCATTTATAATTCTGAGGGAAAAAAATCCATGACAGCTTCAAACATGACTTCCTGTTCATATGAAACAGAAGTGGAAAACTTTTCACATGATTTTGACTTCATGATATCTTACAAACAGCTACTCAGAATATTTCTATGAATCTCATTCCAACCCCATCACTCTTCCTTACTTTATTGATTCAAAAATAATACTGAAAATGTAAAGCATGCCAGATACAATGGTAAGTTCTTGAATACAGTGATGAATAAAAGCAACTCAGTACCTAGTATAAGGAATTTTGTATTTTAAAGAGGGACACATGAAATAACATTATATTAGCACTTCTTAAATGTCAGTGGTGGCAAGGATTGTGATTCTGATGTGCACACACACCAGACCACACAGACTGATTGGTGCTGATATTGTCACATACAGCTCAACTCTGAGTCAGAATTATGTAAATTTAAGCTGATTCCACACTTGGCTTGGCAAATAAACTTTTGAGTAATGGCTAGATTTTCCATTAAAAAGGTTCCCTTTTAACCCTGACTGGCTTTGAACTCACAATATTTTTGCCTCAGCCTTCTGAGTAGCTTGGAACACAGGTACATGCAACCACATCTAGCAAGATGCTCTTTAAGCTACATATGAAAGTTGCCTAATATTTCCAGATACTTGTTCATTTTCCTTTGTTTCAAAGACTTTATTTTGCTTTATCTTGCTCTCTACCTATTGATAATGTTTATATCTTCTTCTAAGCTACTTATAAGGTCAGTCATTCTTGAGTCTTTATAATTGTGCATTGAATGATCTTAAAATCTTGCATTGTAGTTCACAGAGTTCACAGCCAGATAAGGTTGATGATTTCTTTCTCTCTTCCAGTAGCTCGCTTAACACCTTCCAGCACTATGAAAGCTAGCCAACAGAGATGAAGCTTCAAGGTCAGTACCAGCTTAATTTCTCCATGTTCACTCTAAAGCTCACATACGTAGTATCTTCATCAATAGGGTTTTACCATCAAGCTCTGGTGGGCAACCGAGAGCAATGGCAATGGCCAGAATTGCTTGATGGTCTGTGGGACCATGGAGGAATCAAAGACTTTGGTATCTGGTAGAAGCATTGTGGTAGGAGCATTGTCTCCATGTTATAGGGCAACTCCTAGCTCTTTTAATATATGTGCATGTATATTTTAAGAAGCTTCTACAGTGGTAGGTCTCCATAGGACTCTTTTTTTCAAAAGGCTTTTATACTTATTCCTCCCATACTCTCTCTCATTCACCTCCCTATTTAATTCTTCTGAGTCCATTATTTCTCTCACTCCCTTTATATCACTAACTCCCTTCCCAGGAAGAACATCCTTCCCCATGGATTTCTGGCAAATATGCCCACTGGTTCAAAAATGACACAAATATTATGGAAGTAATCCATCAGTGGGTTTAGAGTTCACTCCACAAGATGGAGCCCATATTGGAAGTGTTATCAGGGTCATGAACCTATGACTAGACAGATCACAAGCTATTATCCTGCTAAATGGATGCAATATTAAACTGACTCCTAATCGCTTATTTCAGTCTCATAGATTAGTGCATTTCTCAGTTCTCATCAGAGTAGCTTCTTGCAGCAGATGGTGATAAACACATAAATCCATAACTGGTGAACATGTACAAAGTAGGAGTGCTCAGTTTTAAATGGTTCACCCATACACCTTCTCCTCCCATAGTTCAAGGATCATTGTGGAAGAAGAGGCAGAAAGATTGTAAAAGACAGAGGTGGTGGATGAACACAAGGAAGCTTTCTTTTCTCATACAACAGGGCATTTGTACATATGAACCCACAGTTTGTTTGACAGCATTCAGAAGACCTGCACAAACCACACCAGAAAAGATTCCAGCATAGACAGAGTGTATGGGTAAAAAGCCCCAGCCCTAGTCAAGGAACTATTGGCAATTGATAGCTTCTCAGAAAGAGGGGGAGAGAGAAAGATAGGGAGGGAGAGAGAGACTTTTATTTAACAGTATAATGCTGGGTAGATTGACCAGGCTCCAAGGGATGGACCCATGTCCACATACATTTGGGGAACACAAACTAGACTCAATATGCCTTAGAAATTAATAGAGGACATGAAGTAAGGGGTGGTGGTGGAGAGATGAGGGTGTGTATGATAGCTGATTATGGAGGGGTGTGAATATGATAAAAATAAAATAGATGAAGTTCTTAAAAACTCAGTAAAATATGTTTTTAAAAGTTGTTGTTTCAAACATTTTCAATTATTCTATATAATTTCCATATTTTAAAATCTGAATTTATTTATTTTTATTTATGTATAAGTCTGCATGTAAGTGCATCATGCATATGTGATGCCCATAGAGGCTAAAAGAAGGCATCTGATCCTCTGGAACTGGAGTTATGAACAGGTGTTACCCATATGTGTGATGGGACCTGAACCTGGCTCTTCTGAAAGAGCAACCAGTGATCTTAATTGCTGAACTATCTCTTCAGCCCTAATTTTCAAATGTTTTATCAAAAGTTCCATAACCTATTGATTCACTGATGATTTTAATCCCTTTACATCTCAGTTTTCTCATCTGTACCTGTTAGAACTGAGCTATGACTTTGTCTCATGGGTTACATCCAGGAGGAACAATACATTATCCCATCTGCAGTGATTGGTACTGCAAACATTCAAAGGCAGCACCTGTCCTTGGTGAACAGGTCTTGTGAATTCTGTCCCAAGCACTGTTGATATGTGTAAATGCCCAGCTGTGTATAGAAAACACAATTTCCTCATATTCATCCACCGCGTCTTACCCTTCCAGTATTTCTGTCTGTTCTTCTGCCTGCTATAGCTAATGTGAATTCTGGAATGAGTCTATTTTCTTTTTTTAATTATTTATTTAATAATCATATAATTAGAAGAAGCATTTCATTACAACAGCATTGACATATTCAAAAAAATTTTCCAGAGCTAAGATGCATCTTTTTCAAAATTTGCTGTAAATTTTTAGGTATATAGTTAATACAGTTATAAAATATTGTACTATGTCTAAACCCTATAAGACATAAAAATTAAATGAGGTTTTAAGCTTTAAAAAAGATCTCCACTTCATGATTAAAACACATGCACATACATTTCTAATCTCTATATATCTGATTATTACTAATCACAGTCAGTTACTTTCTGAGCTCCTTGGCATCTGAACATGGATACAAAGTCATCAGGTAGATTTCAATGGTAATGTTTTAGACATCTACTAATTTTTAAGGAGCAAATTTTTATGCTTTGAAGAATTATTTATTTATTTATTTATTTATTTTTACACCCACTTCCCAGATAGCACCCTCCCATAGCCTCCCTCCCCCACTAGAGACCTTATACTCTGATATCCCTGCTACTGTCTGCTGTGTTGTCGGCACCCCAGCAATTCCCACTATTTGCCCTTCTGGTGAGTCTAGTCAGCCTATCTTGTTTTAGGAGGGTCAGCTGTCCCTCATCTAGAGGTCATCAGTTGTCAGTATTCCTTTGGATAAGATTGGGGTCTGCTGTTCAATTTCCCAGTTCTATGCTGGGTTACTATCTGGGAATCCCTTTGGCTACCCTGGCCAACAACTCAAAAGAAGGTATCACTTGTCTGGCATTGTTGCTTGTTATGTAGCCTTTAGCTATACATATGGACTCTTATGAAATTATATTGGCCCCTTTAATCTTTGGTTATACTTTCCTTTTGGGTGTTTAAGGCCATACAATTGGTCCAGATAAACCGATTTATTTTTACTCTTAAGTTCCTTTGAAGATCTGTTCCTCAGGGCTCACATGGGCTTGGAAGGAGCCACTGGCTCCTTTCTTTTACCAGTTCCACCTATGTGAAGATAAGTCAAAGGTCCTGCTCAACCATGGTTGGCTTCGCTTGGAATCATGGAGGAAAGGATTCCTCTATGTTGACCCTCCTCTTTATAGACTGGACACTGGTTTGAGTCCATCTGGTGGGGTCTCCTCAGCCTCCTTGATCAAGAGGACATGTGACCCACCACCATTATAAGACATTTTGAGAGATGCTCATAGTCCCCTGGAACTAGTCAACCTAGGAGGGCAAGGAGCTAAAAGTGTCCTTTATGACCCTCTTACCAAATTATTATAGGCCTCAATATATGTCTGTTAAACACCCAAGAAGGTTAGTTCCACCAGTCTGGTATTTTTTAATTATTGTGTGTCATGTAGATAAATCTTTGGCAAAGACCAGTTGTTCTCAGATAAACCTTATCTAGACATATATTTCTTGATCTGCTGTGTATAATTTGTCAGTAGGTTGTAGGACTAATATGGTTCCCTCCGGTTTTCAAAACTAGTGAGGCATTGTTCATCTCTTGCATTGTCTCACCCCTCCATCATGGTTTTCCCACTTAAGGGTTCTAGAGATGTAGGATCATAGGAGAAGGGTATTAGTAAGGGAGAAAGGGGGGAAATGGGGGCACCTTAAGTGAGTCTACTTTCTTATCATGCTTATACAATCAAAATATTGAGAAGCTACAAAATTTAACTTCACATTTTTAATGTATCAACCAAAATTTTGAAAAAAATTCTTCCCATGCATATTTTTACTTTATTTGCTTTCATTTTTTGAATTCATTATTTCTTAATAATAAAGACTTCATTAAAGACTGTTTCTTTGGTGTCCCATCAATGTCAGGTTACCTCAACTCACTTAAGAAGCATGCTTATTCACTGCACAATGGCCAATAATCTTCAATAAATGGAGATCATTAATGGGGACCTACCATCAGAACCTTCAATAGAGACCCCACTTCCAGGAAATCAACTTTCACATGTTGCTCTAGAAGGGCAGCTGATCACTCTGACTTTCTGCACCTTAGCATTTTTGTTGACGCTCTGGTTTTGCATACCTTCCTTGAGTAAGAACATTGAGCTGTTTGCTATGCCTGTGATCTGAATGGTGTTGCTGATACATATCAGTACTTGGACTAGCTTCTGACCCCCTGGTGCCCCATCTTGGCATTTTTCTTTTTGATAGTTAATAGTTCAGAGACTTTACCTGCTCTCAGAGCTGGGAGATGACATGCTCTGTAATTTATCAATTGTATTGTGTTCAAATGAAGATTGTGGTCAAGCATCATGAAAACTTAAACTTTTTCACTGTTCACATGTAGCAGACCAAATTCAATATTAGAGCATGTCCTAGTTAGCTTTTCTATTGCTGTGATAAAACACTCTGACCAAAATCAACTTGAAGAGGAAAGGGTTGATTTGCTTTTACAAGTCCCAATCACAGTTCATCACTGAGGGAGGCAGGGCTGGAACCTCGAGGAAGGAGGGAAAGCATGGAGCATGGAGCAATGATGCTTACTGGCTTGCTTCTCTGACCTATGCTGTTTGCTTTCTCATACAACCGAATACCACCTGCCCAGAGGTGACACTACAGTGGTCTGGGCCCTCCCACATCATCAATATTCAAGAAAAGCCTCACAGACATGCTCACAGGTCAATACAATAGAGGAATTTCCCCAGTTGAGGTTCCTTTTTTCCCAGCATGTAAAAATGACAACTGAAGCTGTACAGCACAGAAAGCCATGAACATTTAGTTATTATTCGAAACTATTAATATGGTTTGTTTTTGAAGTCAATTAATTCTGTCATCTACTATTGTGATAAACTTGGAGAAAGACCTAAACTCCTCTGGGCCTCAGATTCTACATCTACACATCTCATTGATGAAAGATGATTAACAGAATATCAAACAAAAACAGAGCTAAAATTTATGTCTGGTGTATAACAGGCACTTGCACAATATCCAACTTGTAGATAAATAGATTGATTTTGGCCTGGCATGGTGGTACACTCCTTTAATCCCAATACTTGGGAAGCAGAGGCAGGTAGATCTCTGTGACTTCAAAGCCAACCTTGTCTACAAAATGAGTTCCAGTCCACCCAGGGCTACACAGTGAGCCCTGTCTCAAAAAATTGATTTTTCTTTAATGGTGTAAAAGGCATAAGGATAAAAATATCCATTTAATTGAGGGAACTGAACATTGATGTGTAATGTGACATTATTCACAATAGTTGTGCTATGGGCTCTTCCTATGTACATATCCACAGATGAAAGGATACAATGTGTTCATCAATACCCAAAGAAATATCCTTCATGCATAAAAAAATTTTATATTATTTACTGGAAAGCCAACGGAACAGGTTGTGATCATGCTAACTGTATTGTCAGGCTAAGAAAGGCATACAGTTGGGGAAGTGAATTGAGAACAGTGGGAGGGGGAGAGGGATTAGAGAGAGTGGTATAGGTAATATGATCTAATTACATTATATATGTTTGAAAATATTATAATAAACTCATTTTGTATAATAAATATACACTAATAAACTATCCTGAGGACTTTTGTCTTCATATTATAAATACTTAATATGGGGAGATTTAATGACTTAAAAAATAAAATTATAAAAATTAATTTCTGGCATTAATGAGACATCCTTGACTATCATAATTACAATCTATATGCTGTGAGATAGTATATTCTAGACATAAAAGAGTAGCAGCAGCCATGAAATAACATGATTTCCTAAACAAGGCCTGCCTAACAACACCAGTCACATGTCAATGTGGATGGGGGAAATTTCATGGGGTTCCACCTCTAGATGAAAAACTATAGTAATCAAAGGATGCTGAGGAAGGAAGAGCTAATTTACACCAGTGATAAACTCCCTGATATGTCATCCAGCCCCCAAATGGGCATACACAAATATATGCACACACTAGCATCCCTGAATTAACTCAGAAGTCATGAATTTGAGTGAGAGTGGGGGACATGGGGGATTGAAGGGGGAGAGTATGCAGTAGGAGTTATGTAACAAAGTACTCATATATAAAATTTCACAAAATAAAATATTAAGTTCAACAGCAATTTAGTGGTCCTAGCCTAGAAACCATGTTTTAAAATCATTTAGCGATTTGATTTGTTTTTTATTATAGATGAAAGTGGTTTCAGAAACAAAATTCATTTGTACAAAATTAAAATGTATATTTAAATATATTTTTGTATTTTCAGTCTTACTGGGAGCATCAAGTGAAGTTATTGGTACAGATCACAAATTTCATTTTGTTGTTTACCACCTAAAGTCCTGCAAAGTTTTCATTGTTTTGGGGAGGAAAACATTTAGAAACTCCATTTTTCAAAGGATTAAAATTTTTTAGTGGACAAGTATCATGATAATTTTCCAAGTTATATCATATTTCAGGTGAAAATAAAATATTTTAAATAATATAGTTGGAATAAAGTATATTTTCATATTTGGTTGACATGCCATAGTAAAGAAATAAGATCAGCAGGGTGTGGTGGCGCATGCCTTTAATCCCAGCACTCAGGAGGCAGAGGCAGGTGGATCTCTGTGAGTTCAAGGTCAGCTTTGTCTACATTGTGAGTTCCAGGACAGCTGGGGCTACAGGGAGACCCTGTCTCAAAAAGACCAAAAAAAAAAAAAAAAAAAGAAGAAGAAATAAGATCAACTGAATTGCTGTATAATATCAAATAGCATCAAAAAGAATTGTTGACCTTTCTTACATATTCTTTCAGCTACAATTATGTTTGTGGAATTGTAATGTCTTAGGGAGAAGATATTTACCACAAACATAATAAATCAAGGCAAGTAGGCATAAGTATATCTGAAAAGCTGTATTATGGAAACTTTAAACATATTTTTGGCTTTATGGGATAGTCTATTTTTATTTTTAAAACTTGACTAAGGCCAGCTTATCCCCAGAGGCTGAGTCAGATAGCCTCACACAGTGTCAAAGAAAGGTCATGCAAGGAGAGATGTGACAAGGATGTGCAGACCCCTACTAGCCATCAGGGAAGGCTGAGCTGTGCCCATTCTTCTGTTTTGGGATCATCTACAGTCCATCCCACTGCTACAGGGCTTAGACTTCCCTGGCTAGTAGGGACCAGCACATCCTTTTCCCATCTCCTCTACTTGGACCTTGGCCCTATCTGTCTGAGGCTACTGCAGTGCTCCAAACTAATCAGGGCAGCTTCACCCTCCTGGAGATCTCCTGAGTAGCCTACCTCCAACCATCTGTTACCTCCAATATAAAATCAAATGTGAGAACCTGAAGCCAAAACCAACCAGCTTTTCATACCCAATCAGAAAACAACCATGCTACATCAATAATACAAAAAGAATCAAAGATCAATTCAGCAAAGGCAGGCTTGGGTTTCAGACCAGAATCACAAACAACAGAAGAAAGTCAATGCCAAAACCACGAATAATAATTTGAAAATTATTGTTTTTGAAAAATAATAATATGAAAACCCAAAATAATATGACCTTACCAAAGATCAGCAGTCCTACAGAAGAGTTCTAGTGTGAGAACTCCCTAGATGTAACCCAAGACACAGAATTTAAAAGAACAATCATAAACATGGTCAAAGAAGTCAACAAAATTAAAGAATACACAAATAACTCCAAGAACTAAAAGAGGATAGGGATAAACTTATGACTGAATTTGTGAAAGAGTTAGAAATATTGAAGAAAATGGAGGCTGAAATGAAGAAGGAAGGGAAACACTCAATAAGGCAATTTGAAATGGCAGAAGAAAGCCTCACCAACAGAAAGAATGAAATGTAAAACAGGCTATCAAGGCCAGATGATAAAGATAAAAATTAGACCACTCAAGCAAAGAATATTAAAAAGAAAAACCAAACAGGAATGGAATAAGCAGGAAATGTGGGATACCATGAAAAGACTAAATTTATGCATCATAGGCACAGAAGAAGGTAAAAAAATCCAGATGAATGGCATTGCCAGGATTATAGGAGAAAATTTCCCTAGATTAAAGAAAGACATATTCATACAGATACATGAAACATGCAGAAAGCTAAATAGACAAGACCATAACAGAAACTCCCCATGGCATATCATAGTAAAAACACTAAGTGTATAGAACAAAGAGAGAATACCGAAAGCTGCAAAAATAAAGCAAGTCACATATAAAGGAAAACCCATCAGAATTACGGCTGACTTTTCAGTGCAAACTATGAAACTCAGAAGATTCTGGACCAAAGTATTCCCAGTTCTAAATGACCATAGATGTCAAGCTAGAATACTTTATCCAGCAAAACTGTCTATTATAGTTGAAGGGGACCGAAAATTCTTCCATGACATGAATAGGATAAAAGAATTCATGTCCACAAAACAATCCCAACAGGGAAAAATTGAAGCAATATGAAGGACTGAAGAAAGTAACAACTATACTCAAGAGGCAACAGAAAGAAACTAAATGAAAGAATAATTTTGAAAACACAAAATTGGACCAAGAATGTAAACAGCAATTAAAATGATAGAAACCAATACACATCTATCAATAAAATAACTTTAGCTACCAGTCTCCTCAACTCCCCAGTCAAAAGACATAGGCTAATTGTATGGGTTAAGAAAGAAAATTTATCTTTTTTTTTTCAATCTGTAAGAAACTCATCTCACCTTCAAGGACAGAAAAGATAGAAAAAAAATATTCCAAGCAAATGACACCAAGAAGCAAGCAACTATTGAAAGTTTAATATTTGACAAAATAGACTTCAAATTAAAGGGAATCAGAGGGTACCTTCATTCTGATCAGGAACAATTGACCAAGGAGCCATTGCAATCATTAACATATACACATCAAACTCTGGTGCACTCAATTTCGTAAAAACATTACTACAGGATGTTAAGATACAGGAACCCCAACTCAGTAATGGTGGGTAACTTTAATACCCAACTATCTCCAATAGACAGGTAAACTGGACAAATAATAAAAAGAGAGGCATCTGAATTAAATGACATCTTACATCAAATGAACTCAACAGACATTCACAGAATACTCCAAGAATATTTCAATTTCCCAATTGCTGAAGAATATACTTTGTATTCAGCAGTCCATGAAAGTTTCTCTAAAACTGACCATATACAGGGGCACAAAAAAATCAACAAATACAAATAATTCCATGCATTCTATCAGGACACAGCACAATTAAGTTCATAATCACAGCAAAAGAATCCCTAATAAAATTGGCTAAGAAATACCTAAAAAGCATTCAACATTAAGGAGATACAAGTCAAAACCACTCTAAGATTTTATTTTACTATGTTCAGACTGGCCAAGATCATGTGAACAAATGATACCAAATGCTTATGAGACTATGAGGAAAGGCGAACACTGAGTCACTGCTGGTGGGAACACAAACTCATCCAACCACTATGGAAAGCAGTGTGGAGAACTCTCAGAAAACTAAAATGAATACCATGTAATCTAGTTATACCACTCCTTGACAAGTACCCAAAAGGACTCATCTTACTGCAGAGATACTTGTACATCTATGTTTGTCACTGTTCTTTTCACAATAGTTAATAAATGGAAAAAATCTAAATGTTCCTCAACTGATGAATAGATAATGAAAATGTGGTATATTTACACAATGGAGTTCTACTTAATGGTAAGGAAAGATGAAACCATGAAATATTTATGTAAATGGATGAAGCTAGAAACTCTTATACTAAGTGAAGTAACATAGACTCAGAAACACAAAAGACCTATGTTCTCCCTCATTTGTGGAGTATAGCACTAATTCCTTATATGTGAGTATGTATCCTGATGTAACAGCAGGAGCCAAGAAAAAGGAAAGGAATCATGAAGGTAAAGGGAAAGGAAGAGCAGAAGAGAAGGGGAGAGTAGGAGTCAGGTGTTACCAATGGTAAAATGGGTAAAATGAAAATATTTAACTGGGAGGGGAAGAGAGAGGAATATACAAGGACCTATGGGCATAAAAGGGAAAGAGCTCAAGAAAGTAGGGAGCTCAGAAAGTTATTATCAAGGGGGAAATGGGGAAAATTTGGGGATTTTAAATGGGAAGGGAGGAGGGAGAGTTAGACAGGGGGAGAGGAGAGCTAAATAATGCTTAGGTGGTATGAAGAGCCATGGGGAAATGTATTAGTTCAAAAGTCCACCTGAAAAATATACATACAATATTTGTAGATGAGTGCATGTGTGTACCTGTAAGTTATATAACAAGAAACACAGTACCATACAGAAGAAACCTTTTGAGTTGTTGATCAGGGTACTCCAAGAGACTCCCCAAATTACACAGGTTATTACCATGTCCTTATTATCTCCAAGAACTTGGAAATAAGACTCTATTGATAAAGATAGGCCATATTTTGGACACCAGAATTGGAGCAATGGAGCTAGAATTGACATGGAAACCTCCCTGAAGATAAACTCTCATAATTTTGGAAGATACTATGCAAGCTGCTAAGGAAAAACTCAATTACCCAAGTATTAAATCCCAATAACCACAACAATGACCACCATAGGATACTATTTTGGTGTAGTAGTGGTGTTTTATCTTGGGAGTAATCAACAACTACCTAATTGACCTTGATGGCCACTCAATGGGAGGGAACTCATGTGTGGAACTGTAAACATAGCCAAATAAACATGGCTGGAGAGGTCATAGGTCTTAGAGAAAACCCTATGCTTATCACATCCCTAGGCAAATGCAGTTTCTTACCATATCTTAAATATGGATCCTTATATTTACGGACAAGTGTGCCAGTCACCACACAGCAAAAAATCTTCTTTTACAATAGTAGGAGACTCTTACAGAGTGCACCATGTGGTCACAGACAGAGTAAGTGTCTGTGAGCTACCCAACCCTAAGTGACACAGATGTACAATGGAACCTCTACATCTAGGCTCAGGGAACATAATGCAACAAAGGGAAGAGAGAATATTAATGCATCACTCAACTCTAATCAGAGAAGCTTTCTCATGCAACAGAAGGCAATGAAGACAAAGGCCCACAACTGGCCAAAGTACAGAGAATGAGAGACTGAAGATTGTGTGTCCCTGGACAGGAGTCCAATATTAAACTCCATCCACTCAGGACTCAGGGACCATTAAGGAAGAGAGAACAGAAAGATTTTAAGAGCCAGGGGAGGAGGTGCATGACCATAAGGAAACAGCCTTACAGGATCACGGAACCTTGTGAACTTACAGCAATGGTGGTAGCATGCACAAGACCCATATAAACCTATTCAGCCAAAACTAACATAGGATGGGGAAATGGGTAGGAGGCTACAACTTTGGCAAGTAACTGTTGGCAGCTGATCACTGCTAAGTGAGGGAGAGTTCATCTTCTTCAAGGGAGTCAAACCTACACAGGCTGAACAGGTTCCAGTGGATGAATTCACACCAGTGGACATCTGGGTACACAAGCTTATCTCAAGCCATAACATGTATGACAAAGTGCATGAAATCATGTGGAGGCTATGGCAGGGAGTGTAGATAGAGAAGAGTGGCTAAATATGATTAAGAGGTATGAAATCTACAAAAATTCAGTAAAATAATATAGTTTCTAAAAAGTTGATTGAAGGGGCCGAAGATATGACTCAGTGGTTAAAAAAAATGGCTGCTTTTGCAGAGGACTTGGGTTTGATTCCCAGCACCCATGTGGCAGCTAACAACTCCCTGTAATTCAGGGGGTCCTACACCATCTTCTGACCTTTGTGTGCATTGCACAACATGGGTGCACTTAGATACATGCACTTTTTGTATTAGCAAATGTCTTAAGGCAGATTTTTCTTGTGGTGATGGCCACAGTGTATCAATGTAAGCCAATTGTGGAATATGCTACATACTGCTGCTTGTTCAATTTTTATTGACAATCTATTGTCCAAAAGTGATGTATGACTATGCTCAAAGCCAAGAGATGGGAGAGGGCGTTTTTGTCTTTATTGGGCGACGATATAAAGTGACACAGAAAAAAGCATGGGCAACTGGGAGGTAGAGGAACTGAGACCAAGAATCATATCTGTTGTAGTGGAAATTGACCAATGGTAGAGACGACTTACTATTTTGTAAAGTGTTAAATAAAGAGAAACAGGTAAATTTCTTTCAACTTGCTCAGATGAACTATAAATTGAATAAACAACTGGCAGATGGACGCATATTTCTCTTTGTAACCAATTTTTCTACTACTGATGAATTTATGGATCCAAACATCCACAGCCACTACCATACAGAAAGAGACATATGACTTTGTTTTCAAATGAAATGTATCCCTGAAGCATCATTAAATGCAAGCAAACATCTGATAAACAAACAAAATCCTAATACAACTCCTAATTCAAAGGACATTTAGAAATGTAGTTGGAAAATAATATTATCAACCAAGGAAATTCCACAGGAAAATTGTATAAGTTTCATAAAAAACAAACAGAAAATATAAGATATATTTATTTATAAAACCCACTACTGACAACACAGTGGCCTTAACAGAGATGACAGTGTATATGGGTTCCAGTGGGGAGGCTATGGGAGGGTGCAAGTGGAGACAGGGATATGAAGATGAATAAGATTATTTGAGATGTTCTGTATGAAATACACAAAATTCAATAAAAAAGTAATAAATAAAATATTTTAATATTTAGCTCTTGAAAAATAAATAAGTAAAACCCACTAAACAGTTACTGTTATGGGGTTGCCATCTTTATTCAAGAAGAAACTATTTGAAATTCCCTTTCTCTTCTGAGAAAGACAGCTTAAATTAGCAAAGATGTCAAAAGCAATGTTCCCTAGGAAATATTATTCTTACCTTTCTATAACTAGAGCATTTTCATATTTATGACAAGATTGCACCAGGCAAGGCGAGTTTTGCAGCACTTCCCATGTTGAGCATTTGGTAATCACACATTTCAAATGGGAATTAATTAGCTGACACATTTGCCTGCTTTATACTATCAAATATTCCATTTAAGGTTAATAGAAAATGATTTCCAGCTCTTCTGGAGCTCTCTATACAACATTTTTTTCCTAAAACAATTTCATTCCAGGGAAGAAAATAGTGTCTACTAGAACTGCAGGAAATTTGGAGAAAAAAAATGTCACCATTGCATAGAGAAATCATATCAGAATTGTTTGAAATGCTCCCAAGCTTTAGTTACCAATGTGAGAAAGAGAAAATACTATTAACTAGTTAATTATCATTGCTATAGCTTACCAGCTGTTCTGTGTATTCATGGATGACTATAGATTTGAAATTATTTTCAACAAGAATCAAAGTTGGTATAAATGACTGCATATTGTTTAATAAAGAAATTTGTTTTGTCATTACTGACAGTTAAAAGAAACCAGGCTTTAAACTCAACCATACATGGACTAGAAATTCTTTTTTCCTTTCAGAAACTTCTACTTTGCTTCTTAAATTATAAACTAAAATATTCAATTAAAAATTAAAAATGAGTAAGTATTAGAAGAAAATAAAAATTAATTATTTTACTTGGCTGATTTTTGTTTGTTGGTTGGTTGGTTGGCTGGTTTTTGAGTCAGGGTCTTTCTGTAACCCTGGCTAACCTGGAACTCACTGTGTAGACCAGACTGGCCTCCATCTCACAGAGATCTGTCTGCCTCTGCCTCCTGAGTGCTAGAATTAAAGGCGTGCACCATCACCATTTTGTTCCAGCTATGTTTTTATACAAAGATCTATTTTTAATAATTTTACACTCTCAACATGTTGTGAACATTGTAAAAAGTATCAACACCAAAATTCCAGTTTCTTAAATTGTTTTTTCCTGAAATATGGATACTAGAACCTCTTCATTTCCAGTAAGAACAGTTCCACATAATTTCTGTACATTCATATACCTCATCATAATGTGTTACAAAATTTGTATGATAAATTGTGTTAATGTATAGGTTTCCAGGTGTTTGTTAGTTTTAAGGAGAAGAATTTCTGGAATACAAATTATAATCCAAGAAAGAATTTGATTATATGCTTCCCAGCTACCCTCCCAAATTTCTCTTGCAGTGCTTACTGTCTTCCATATGTGTGTTTTTTCTTTTCTCATGAACACTAGATATTATCATCTTAAACATATATTTTCTTATGAATCAGTTGTTAATCTTTCTTCAATTTTTCTATCCATTCTTTTTGCTTTGACTTATTTAAATGGATTATTGGAAAACTTTCTGATTGATGTGATATTTTTCTATTGTCCCAGTCCAGGCTGGTGCTGAAATCCATATGGATGTGGGTCTGATTTTAAATCACTGAGCCTGCCATCACCACCTCCCAAGAGCTATAATTATAGGCATGTGCTATCATACCTTACTAAAATTACTGTTTTTTGTTTGTTTTTTTGGCAGTAGTGGAGACTGAGCCCAGTGCATCTTATACACTAGACAAGTGCATTACATCAGTGCCTTAGCCCATTAGTGTTCTAAACTAAAACTTGAATCATTTTCTGATATTTTAAATGCCTTTTAATGCCTTAGGAAGAACTTTGTCATCCTTCAGGTTATATCACTTAGGGATGGTGCATGATCATAAGGAAAGTCTTCCAGGATCCTGGGAACTTGCCCATAGGAACTTACAGCAAAGGTGAGAGTATGCACAAGACCCATGCAATCTCGATCAGATAAAACCTAGCATAGATCTGGGGAAATAGGCAGGAAGCCCCAAGGTTAGCCAAGGATCTATTGGCAACTGATCACTGCTGAGTGAGAGAGAATTGATTGAGTGGTGCTAGACACGCTGAACAGGCTCCAGTGGATGAACACCCACAGAGGGACATCTGGGGAAACAAACATGGCTTGATAGGCCTTAACATTATATGAAAGAATGCATAAAATTGGTGGGTGGGTTATGGGGGAGTACAGATAATGGAGGGGGCCTAAATATGATTAAATCTATCATATAAAATGCACAAAATTTCAATAAAATATACATTAAATTATAATTTTTTGTTGAAAGCATTAAATTTTTCTTTTGATGCTTTAGTATACCTGAAACTTAGTTTAGCATATGAGCTGCTCTCTTCATCATACTGCTTTTCCAAATGACTCCAGTTAAATTACACTTTTAAAGATTTCTTCATTTAACACATTTGAAATGTTCTGCTTGTCATTCAATAAATTTTTATAGACTCTTCAATGCGTTTATGAATTCTGTAATCTGATGCTTCTTGATGCAAAAGTTCCCAACTGTTTTAATTATCTTGGCCTAATAATGTGATTTGTATTTTATGATATGTTCCCTTTGCATCATTCTGTTTTACTCAGTATTTTTCTGATTTTTTTCCTCTTTTTCCAAATGAAATTGAGTTTTACTAATCAATGATCAAGACTTATTTTAGATCCAAAAATAATTTGGTAATTTAGAGATTAATTTACAGATTTAAGACCTTACTTCAGTACTTGGACATCTTAGCCAGGACCAATTCCAATATGCTCCACACAGTAAAGCTTAGCGCTTAACAGTTTGATAACATTTTTATTTCCATCTTAAGCTTTTATTTCTATTGTAGCATAAGTAAATTTTTTCCTGTGTTCGGACTTTATTTTTTTAAATTACAATCATTTAAAAATTCATTTTAGTTTCCTTATTATATCATATCTCACACACACATATTTATATATGCGTGTGTCAAGTATGCCTTGAAGTGAAAATGATGTTTGCAACGAATTCTATATAGACAATTGAGAATTTCTATTGAAAGTTTTCTCATGTGGGAATGAACATGAATTTATACTACAAAGAGGTTTCCAAGCAGCAGGACTGACATGGATACTAACAAATACAGAGATCCCCAACCTATCTCATTCTTAGGTACATGGGTGACTTTAACTGAATGGTTAGGAGGAAGAGGGAGAAGAAGGAAGAAGAGTTAAATAATACTAAGGATGTTTTTAAAAACTATAAGGAAACATTACTTTATAATCTTACTTAAAAGACATTATATATATATATATATATATATGTATATGTGTGTATGTGTGTGTGTATCAAGGTAATAATTTTCCCCTCAAGAACAACAGACTAACAAACCTCCAGCAGCAAACATGGGATCCTCCATTCAAGTTGTTGATCAAGGGGTCCAAGAGACTGCTAAAATAATGTAGGTTTTAGGCTATTGTCATTGTCCTTTGTTGTTTCCCAGAATTTGAAGGTAAGACTTTATTACAGAAGACACCACACACTTTGGACAAGAACTTGAGCTGGAACTGACCTGGAAACCTCCTTTCTGAGGACTAGGTCTTAAAATATCAGAGGTTTCTGTGCAATCTTCTCGTGGAGAAAAACTACCAGTTATCCTACTCAGCTGTAAGTTCTACAAACTGCAAAAATAACTGGTCAGCAAAACATCCTTAATAGTGCAACAGTGGCACTTATATATTGGGAGTAACTAATAGCTCTCTAATTTGGATTTAAGGATGTCTCAGTGTTGGGAGCTATTAATCCATTATGTACATAAACTGTGGCAGGCTTGTTTACTGAGTTTGTGTTTTGCACACCAGTACCTAATCTGCCAAATTAGGAGGAATGTGTTTATATGGTGGAGCTCACAAAACAAGTATTTGGCTGCTCCTTGACCCTCAGATACAGGTGGGAAAAACAGCTGTTGAAACTAATTGAGTTCTTCTGTATAAAAAGGCAGAGCTGAAATAAACCGGAGGGGCAGTCTCTACTGACAGCCCTCCCAAGTATCTTTTCTGCCTCTTGTTTTTTCTTTCAATCCTCACTCCCCCTTTCAGGTACTGTCTATCTTGGCTGGCTGGCACTGGCAAGTGGCGCCCGGAAGAGGGACCTGAAAAGTAGGGGAAAAAGTGAAGGACACCGCTGGAGAAATTGAGTGCACTCGGTAAGATTGGGGAGTGGTGAGTATTTATCTTGGGAGAAGATGGGGCAAGGAAACAGTCACTCAGTTTTTGTAAGGAATATGCTTGGGGCCCAAGGAGCAAAGGCTGAGACTAAAGAGGAGAATCCGATAAGCCACAGCTGAGATAAAAGTGAAACCAAACCTTCTGCTCCACTAGAGCCAGCTCCATTAGCCTTGCCACCCTTTTATGAGGACCCCCATCTGGGGCTAGAAGAGGGATCTCTTGACCCTGAGGATGAGTCTGCCCTAGGAGAGGAGACGGTTGAGTATGATAAGAAGTGTCCACCTCTAATTGCTTTGCCTGATCACTGGGGAATTAAGCAATTAAGGGCAGAGTTAGACACTGTGAAGAAGGGAATGTTTAAGAACAAAGAGAAAAGAATTAGGACCACCCCAACACCCTCTATCCTGGTAGGATTAGAGCCTCTTCCTCTGAGGCCACCGAAGGCTGTTGCACCTCCCATTGATTGCCATGGCTCAGGAGCCTTCGGCAGGAATCTGGTACCCACTTAGAACCTTGCATCTCTGCTAAAACAGGCCATTGGGGCCGCGGTAGAGAGAGGAGAGTCAGTGCATGGATTTCAGGTTTTCTCAGTTTCTGAGCAAGTTGATCAGCAGGGCAATAGGGTGCGGTCTCATGCACCTGTGCCTTTTAAGCAGCTTAAGGAACTAAAGACTGCTTGTGCTCAGTATGGTCCCACTGCCCCTTTTACCCAGGCTTTGTTAGAATCCCTGTCCATGGATGTGCTTCCTCCTGGAGATTGGAAACACATGGCACGTGCTTGCCTTTCAGGGGGAGATTATCTGTTGTGGAAATCTGAGTATGAGGAACAGTGCCAGGTGACAGCAAATACCAATAGAGCGCAAAATATTCCCATAGATTTTGATATGTTAGCTGGTGAAGGACAATATAGGGATATTGTTCAGCAGTTGCAGTATGATGTTGCGGCCTATGCGCAGATCAATGCTGCAGCCCGAAGAGCCTGGTATAAACTGCTGTCTAGTGGTAGGCGGACTGAGGATTTGTCTAAGATTAAGCAAGGTCTGGATGCAACAAACAAAAGGATCAAAAGGATGGGTGGCTGGACCTGGGGGGAGCTGCTTCAGATGTGGCCAGTTGGGACATCAAGTGAAACAGTGCCCTAATAAGCAGAGAGGAGGTCAGAAAAATATAGAGCCAGGCTTATGTCCCCGCTGTAAATGAGGGAAGCATTGGGCCAATGAATGCAAATCAAAAAAGGATGTTATGGGGAACTTGCTTCTGCAGGGAAACGGGGAGTGGGGCCATCCCCAGGCCCCCCAAAAAATGTTATGGGGTGCTCCAGACACTCATCCCCCAGCAGGGAAATCCATTCAAGACCTCTTTAGGGCCACCCCAGGAAGCACAGGACTGGACCTCAGTGCCTCCACCTACACAGTATTAACCCCTGACATGGGAATGCAAGCCATACCTACAGGAGTGTATGGGCCGTTGCCAAAAGGAATGGTGGGATTGGTGTTAGGAAGAAGTAGTGTCACCATGAAGGGAATTATGGTAGCTCCTGGAGTGATAGATTCAGACTATCAAGGTGAAATCAAGATTATGACTCATTCCCCCTTAGGAATTGCTGTAATACAGTCAGGACAAAGATTGGCACAATTGCTCCTGCTCCCTCTGGTTCACAGTGGCAACAATAGTAAAAATCAGCATAGAGGGACAGGTGGTTTTGGTTCCTCTGATGTTTATTGGCTACAAGCTATCAGTCAACAACGACCTGAATTAGAGCTAATTATTAATGGGAAAAGATTTAAAGGACTTTTGGACACTGGGGTGGATGTATCTGTAATTTCAGAAGGACAATGGCCCTCAGCCTGGCCAAAGCATCCCTCCATGACAAGTTTGCAGGGCATAGGGCAAAGTCAGAGTCCATATGAAAGTAGTGATGAGCTACATTGGAAGGACCTGGAGGGATATAAAGGTTCTTTTACTCCCTACATTGTGAAGGGGTTGCTGTCAATCTTTGGGGCTTTAGGGGAGGGATGTGATGAGTAGGATGGGAGTCTATTTGTATAGTCCCAATGAGCTTGTTTCACGGAAAACGTTTAATCAAGGAATGCTTCCACAAGCCAGACTAGGAAGAAATGGGCAGGGAATTCAGGCACTGTTACAAATGTGTCCAAAATTGGATACAAAAGGGCTAGGATATTTTTAACAGAGGCCATTCAACAACCTGAACCTCATGCTGATGCTATAACATGGAAATCCGAAAGGCCAGTATGTGTGGATCAATGGCCTCTTACCCAGGAAAAAATAAACCCCACTGAGTAGTTAGTGCAGGAACAGCTCGATAGCGGACATATCGAACCTTCTAATTCACCCTGGAATTCTCCAATTTTTGTGGTTAAGAAAAGGTCAGGCAAGTGGAGATTGTTACAAGATTTGAGAGAAGTCAATAAAACAATGGAACTGATGGGTGCATTATAGCCAGGTTTGCCTATTCCTTCTGCTATTCCACAGGACACCTTTAAAACTATCTTGGACTTAAAAGATTGCTTTTACACTATTCCTTTGGCTCCTCAAGACTGTAAGAGATTTGCATTTAGTGTACCTTCCATAAATTTTAAGGAGCCTATGAAAAGATATCATTGGAAAGTTTTACCTCAAGGAATGGCCAACAGTCCTACCTTATGTCAAAAATTTGTAGCTCAGGCTATAGCACAGACTAGATATCTATATCCTGAAGTATATATTATTCACTATATGGATGATATACTTCTAGCTCACAAACTCGAGGGACTGCTATTGTCTGCCTATGGGGTCTTGCAGAAGGGGTTGAAAAGTTATGGGTTAGTTATTGCCCCTGAAAAAGTACAAAAGGAAGCTCCATTAAGTTATCTAGGAAAACTGCTATATCCCAAAGAAATTAACCTCA
>NW_008352715.1:153111-158081 GCF_000622305.1 Nannospalax galili | reverse complement strand
TTAAGAATGTTAAATGATTTTCAAAGGTTGATAGGAGACATAAATTGGCTTTGTCCCAATCTAAGGCTTATCATGGGGGAGTTGAAGTCTTTATTCGATGTGTTAAAAGGAGATTCGGATTCCAACTCTAGCAGGATAATTACTCCTGATGCTCTTCAAGCTTTACAATTAGTAGAAAATGCTATTGAACAGCAACAAATTACCTATGTAGATTATAGCCGGCCCTGGATGGGTTGTGTTTTTTCTACCACTCACACCCCTACAGCTATACTCTGGCAGGATGGCCCTCTTTGGGTGCATCTACCAGTATCTCCAGTCAAAGTAATTAATCCTTATTATGAGGCTGTAGTGGCCTTGGTCCAACAATTACGTACTGAATCATGTCGGTACTTTGGAGCTGAGCCTGCTCAAATTGTTGTTCCTTACACTAAGGCACAAATGCTATGGTTGTTTCAAAATACAGATTCATGGGTAATTGCATTGGCAAATTATATAGGTCAGATAGAGAATCATTATCCCAAGGCTAAATTGTTACAATTTGCTAATATGCATGAGTTGGTATTTCCAAAGATAGTTAAGGTTAGTCCCATCCCCCAGGCTATGTTGGTTATTACTGATGGTTCTTCTAATGGACACACAGCTTATGTTATTTATGGGCAAAGTTATGCTTTTCAAGCTTCCCCTGCTTCAGCACAGGTAGTGGAACTTTGCGCTGTAGCTGCAGTGTTCCAGCTTCTGGCCTCAACACCTTTCAGTCTCTATACAGATATTCATTATGTAGCTCGAGCTCTACAGGAAATTGAAAGAGTACCTTTTATTGAAACGAGGAATATTCAAATTTGTTTGCTGTTAAGACAAGTGCAAAATAGTATTAAATCTAGAAAATATCCTTGCTATATAGGACATATCAGAGCACATAGTGGTCTTCCTGGGCCATTAGCTTTGGGGAATGCCTTGGTGGATAAAGCCACTCAGCTTATAGGATTGACTCAGGTAGAGCAAGCTACAAATTCTCATGCCATTCATCACCAAAATAGCCAAAGTTTGAGAAAACAATTTCATATTACTAAGGAAGCTGCAAGACAAATTGTGCAACAATGCTCTTCTTGTCCTCAGACAGAAATTGTTCCTCATTATGGGGTTAATCCTAGAGGGCTGAAGCCCAACCAGAAAGAAAGGTGATTTATCAGATTTTGGCAGACAAAGGTATGTACATGTTACAATAGATACATTTTCTGGCTTTATTATGGCTACTGTGCAAACAGGGGAAGCCGCAAAAAATGTTATAACTCATTGCTTGATTTGCTTTTCCATATCTGGGATTCCTAACGTTATAAAAACAGATAATGGCTCTGGCTATACCAATCATGGGTTCCAACGTTTCTGTTTGCAATTGGGCATTGAGCATAGAACTGGGATACCGTATAACTCACAAGGACAAGGTATAGTGGAAAGAGCACATGGCACTTTAAAAACACAATTACAAAAAATAAAAAATGGGGAGTTATATCCCCAGACACCAAGTAATCTTTTACATCATACTCTTTTCATTTTAAACTTTTTGAATTTGGATAAAAATGACCGCTCTATGGCAGATAGAATGTGGCACCCTCAGTCACAGGATGCCTACGCCCAAGTCAGGTGGAAGGATCCTTTAACTGGACAATGGAATGGCACAGACCCTGTATTGATATGGGGAAGAGGGCATGTTTGTGTTTTTCCGCAGGATGCAGATGGAGGCAGGTGGCTGCCAGAAAGGGGGGTGAGGTTCGCCGGAAAAGCACCAAAGAAAAAGAAGTAGAAAAGAATGATGAGGCAACAAATGTGGCTGATGATGATGTTCCTGCAGGTGATCTTGGCTGAGTTATACTGGACTTATGTTCCAGATCCACAATATTGCACCCCACGATATGGGAGGGAAAAGAGAGAGTAGTGACTGTGAATGACTCTTGGTTAATTGCTCAGCCTGCTTCAAAACGCCTGATGCAAGTGGCGATGAATTTTTATCATTTTGGATTGGGAAGCGGATTGCCAATTTGTTTTGTTAAAAAGAATAAGTCCGGGTGTGTACAAGTAGATGACTGTGTGCTTGTGGGACAAAGTGGATATTGTACCAATGTCAAAGTGTTATTGCCAAGAGATAATAGAAAAAAAGAAATTTCTCCACATTTCCACCCTGTAAGCAGTGGCAGATATTCTAAAAAGGTTGAGAGTCACCTTACCATCATGGTCCTCTATCACTTCCATTGTGTATGGTTTAGTGGGACTTGGCATGCTTTTCCTCCTGTCTTTGTTTTCATCTGGTGGCAGTAAAGCTATTTATGAAATTCTGTGGCAAGTCAAGGCAGCTGTGCATGATATGAGATTGCACTCCCTCCACTAACAGAGGCTGGTAGTCAAAGACCAGTAAGATCTTCTGGGAGAAAGTCAACCTAAGACAGGGTGTAGCTGATGGAAGCTACGTGCCGATGATGGGTAAGGCGTTCCTCTAGCAGACGACAACCTAAGACAGGCATGGTCCTTCTGTCCTAGATATAGCATAATCTGGGGTTATAAAAAATAAAGAAGGGGGAGATGTTGGGAGCTGTTAATCCATTATGTACATAAGCTGTGGCAGGCTTGTTTACTGAGAGTTTGTGTTTTGCACACCAGTACCTAATCTGCCAAGTCAGGAGGAATATGTTTATGTGGTGGAGTTCACAACAAGTATTTGACCGCTCCTTGACCCTCAGATACAGGTGGAAAAAACAGCTGTTGAAACTAATTGAGTTCTTCTGTATAAAAAGGCAGAGCTGAAATAAATTGGGGCTGCAGTCTCTACTGACAGCCCTCCCAAGTATCTTTTCTGTCTCTTGTTTTTTCTTTCAATCCTCACTCCCCCTTTCAGGTACTGTCCATCTTGGCCGGCTGGCACCGGCATCTCAGTAGGAAGTAATTCATGGCTGATACTGTAAGCCTAGTTGAAAGAACTATAACTGTGGAGGTCATAGACCCTACTACTGCCATTTTCCTAAATCAGTGTAGTTTCTAATTGCATTCTACATACTTATCATTACATCCACAGATATGTGTGACTTATTAGTTATCAAAGTAGCTTTTTTGTGCAGCAGATGGAGGCTACTAAAGAGATCCCCAGCTGGCCAAATGCAGAGAATAAGTGACTGTGTGGTGCCCAGCATCAATGGGTACATGTACCATGTGCCCTTATCTTAAAGGCTCGGAGAACATTATGGAAGAAGGCAAAGCAATATTGTAAGAGTCTGAGGCTCAGGATGCATATTTGGCAATAGTGTCTTCTAGACATGACAGGGATCCTGCACCCATGAAATCTCACAATACTCATGCCTAAACAAGACCTACATAATGACCACACCAGCCAATGTACCAACCCGCATGGAGGAAATTTCACAAAGTCTCACATCTAGGTTAAGAGTAATAGGCAATCAGTGGCTGCTGAAAGAGGGAGAATTTGTTTCTCCAGGCACGAGCCCCCTGATAGACTACTGAATCCCAAGTGATCATCCCTAAGCACAGGTACATGCAAACAATGCTAAATGGACTCAGTAGGTTATAAGGTAATATACATTTTGTATATGTATTTTGTGACAACAATAATTATGGAAAAAGAGGTCATGAATTAGGGAGGAAATGGGGGAGGCTTGGAGAGATCAGGGAGAGTGAGAAGTGGAAATGATATAAATGAAGTATTCATAAGTGAAATTCTCAAAAAAAAATTTTAAAGGAAGAGAAAATTTATCTTTGAAGGAAAATATTCCTAATCCAGGTACAGTATGTGCTGTCACTGATTCCCCATGTTAGTTCTCATATGTGTACTTGGTTCTCTTGGGATTCCAGATACAGAACCTTAATCTCTCAGTAATAACATTAGTTGTTGACATAGATTGCCCCATGTTTACCTTATTACTGTTTGAGATAAGTGATATTATTATAATAAAATACACATAACTACTTAGCTTAAAACCAATATTTCATATTAAAAAAAACTGGCCAGTTTTCAAAAATATATGGTCAGTCTTTAAAAATACATTTCTAGTTTTATTTCTTGAATAATTTATTTTTCTTTTGCTTTTTTAATCTTCCTCTCAGTTTCTCTCTGTCTCTTTCACTCTTTCACTTCTTTAGGTAAGGTCTAGATAGGAAGTGAATGGTAGAGTAACACTTGCCTTGTGGACTAGGGTGTCTGGAACTCAGTGTCATCTTACTTCTGTCCCTCAAGTGCTGGGATGACAGGTGTGCATCGCCACCACATGCCTATTGTACAGTCTCTAAAGCGTTATTTATCTGTGAATTTTGTGGGTAGTACATTATTCAGTATGAAAAATATTTCCTACATTGCTGAAAAGGTGTAGCAAGGGCTTTAAGACATAGGTTTCAGATATTTAACACTGAGATTGATTGATATTTTTCAATTTTAGACCTTGTTTGTTTCATGCTGCCTTGAATTCCCATAAAAGTATTAAATTAATGAAACATATTTAATATTTTCCCTTACTTTTGTCACACATTTTTGTGGTAATTCATCATCTTGTGATATACTTCACTGAGAAAATGATATTAATTCCATTAACTTCCTTTGTTTATCATACATTTGTTAATAGTATTGTTTTGTTTGTCTACACTTTAATTTGACTGACAAGCACTTATAAATAATTATAAGGACATTATAAAGAATAAACACTCATTTGGAAAAACAGATCAGTTGAAACCCTGTGAATTTAGCCTTTTATATTTTGAAATATATCAGTGGTAAATATGTTTTGATCATCATGATCAAAAGTTTAGAGTCTTTTAGAAATGGAACTAAAAGTTTATTCTTGAAATGAAGATGGAATCTAGCAGAAGGACAGATGGACTGAATTTCCAAATTTCAGAGGCTAGTCTGTGTGAGTGTATTGTAGCCAGGATATCTCTCTCTCTCTCTCTCTCTCTCTTTCTCTCTCCTTCTCCTT
>NW_008352715.1:132289-153037 GCF_000622305.1 Nannospalax galili | reverse complement strand
TCTCTCTCCCACACAGACACATACACACACACACACACACACACACACACACACACACACAAATATACCTTCCTATGAGAAGGTTAGTGATAAGACAGGATGTCAGATTGAGAATGGAGTTTCATCATTTAAGATTATGATGACTGTAGTTTTCTTTCACTATACTGTATATATGTAATTCTGAACTATAATAAAATTATGCTCAATTAGGTATTATAAAAATTTCTTCATACTGACAAATTTTATAAATTTTTTACTTAGGGCTGTTTTGCATTTTTAAAATTTGAATCAACTTCCTTTTTCTAGTTAATTCACTCCTTCACTCTTCTAACAAATAATTACTATATATCTGTGCATACCAGAAACTCTTAAGGACTAGGAAAATTGAAAAATAAGCATAAAACTTGTCTTCAAGGAGTTACAATGTAGTGGGGAGACTGAGACATCAAGTGTTAATTGTAAGATGCCTTGATTCATCTCCCAGTCATACTAACTGATAGGCATACAAAAGGGAAGGGATAGGAGTCAAAGAGAAGGAAGGACCTTTCAAGCGGTGTTGAGGAAGGATCTAAAACAGTAAAAGGTGATTAAAGTGAAGTGTAAACAGAGGAAAGGCAACCTCAGGACAATTTAAGCACAGGTTTGAGACCAAATGCAGCACAGGATATTTGGGAAGAAGAGCTACCATGATATGGTGAGGAAGTAGTTGAGGGTTGAAAAATTCCTATTTTCTCAGTCTCCTGAAATTTTTATAACAGCTTAAAAGATCATTACTATTCAATGCCCACTAAGAAAATTATGTCTGAAAATCAGTTTATGACAAAACCATCCTATGGTATTATTTCATTCTTCCTTTTATCTGCATATTATAGGAGACGAAGAAATTGACGTATATTTTTAGTTTTATAGTAGATCCAGGACTTTTCCTCAGTTTCTTCAAGGCATTAGAAACAGAGCAAGTGTTATCAAAAATCTCATATTAATGTGAAAAATTTAACAGGAATGATTTTTACTGACTATGCATCTTTAAAATTTCATCACACTATTTCTCTAGTTTACTTTCAGCAACTTAGCCTAAGTGTTTAAAAAGTGTTGTCGTAAAAAGACCAAGGAAGGGTAAGGAACTTGCAGAAACAAGACCTGACAGCAGCTAGAGTTGTGTGGACACTGTGAAAGTATATTCAAAATCAGAGTCTGAACTTCCCACTATCCCAGTATTTTGGGATTCCTCCCAAAGCTTTCCTCTAATATTTACATGTGTGCATAAAAAAATCTGGTCTACTGGATCTTTATTCTCAAAATATTTTCTACAATACGTTAACATTGCCATACAGCTTATATGAGTTACTTACTGCTGTGACAAAATGCCTGACCAAAAGAAATGTAAGAGAAGAAAGGTTTATTCTGGTTTACAGCATAAGGGAATACATTCTGCCAGGTGGGAAGGCAAGGCAGCAGGTCACATCACATCCACAGTCAGGAAGCACAGAGTGATGAATGTTGCTGTTCAGCTTGCTTTCCCTTTTTATTCTGTCCAGGACTCCAGCTTAGGAATGGCACTGCCTGTAGTGGGCAGGTCTTTCTACTTTTATTAACCTAATCTAGATAATTGCTCACAGGAGCTAACTTAATCTAGATTATCATTCACGGGAATGCCCAGAGGATTGTTTTCTAGGTGATTCTAGATCCCACTCAAGGTGAAAAAGGAGATACACCATCACAGCTGATGTTCCTGCAGAGCTTGATTCTTTCCCTAGGGCAGCCTGTTCTCCCTGCCAGTCCTTTGCTACAACTGGGATGGAAAGACAAGCTGAGGCTTTCTAGTTCTATCAGTGTCCTCTTAATTTTGTCCCCTGCTCAGCTAGGATTGCACATGTATCTTCTCTCTTCAAATTACCAGAACACTTGATTTGGGGATTATGAATGTTCCTTCTAGTGAGCTCTGAATACCAAAAGTATTGGGACTTTTGTCTTCAGAACTAAGCCATCAGAAGTTCCTATATATCACAATATACTAACAAAGTAAATGTTACAAAGGATATTTAACTAAACATGTCATAGCTGGTATGGAAATGAAAATACTTCCAAATATCACACATCGGCAATGTTATCTGGTGAGTCAAGATAGAAACATTTGAGTGTATATACATGCTTACAAATTCTTTCAACCAAATGTGATACTTTTCTTATTCTTATCTCTTTGACCTATTATCTGGGGTTACTTAGCTATACCTGTAATTACTTTAATTGATAACTATTCCAATTGATTTCTATTTTAAATAAAGATAAAGGTAGGAAAAAATTGTATCATGTGTTTAGTATCATTCCAGTCAATATGTATTACTGACCAAATTTTATTCAAGATATAAAAATAAATAATCATGCCAGCTGTGGTGGCCGACACCCTTAATCCCAGCACTCTGGAGGCAGAGGCAGCTGAATCTCTGTGAGATCAAGGCCAGCCTGGCCTATATAGGGAGCTCCAGGTCAATTGGGGCTACAGGGAGACATTGTCTCAAAAAGACAAAAATAATAAAAATAAATAAGCATATAACACACATCAGTAAGAACACCAGAGAGCACATAATACCAAGGAAGTCATTGTGGGAAAGGTGACCATAACCTTAAATAGAATGAGTAATTAGAATGAGTAAGTTTTCATTCGAGCCCTGGGTTCACGGGCCAGGACAGGACACAGCAGATGAAAGTAAGTGAATAAAGTGAACTTTTTGTCTATTTACAAAGTCAATATTATTCTACTAACATACATGTCAGAATCCCTTTGGTGTGACAAAAATCAACTCATAAAACAATGCTATTCAAGTATTTTACAGTCTTCTTTGACACCAGCATCTCTATCATTTTTAAAACTACATTTTGCCTCATTTAGCACAGATTTCCCCTAATATATCTTCCTTAGTATCACGTGAACCCTGCAAATTCAGTACTTTTAAAGCATTTGTGATTATCAGGTATGTATTTTTAAACTTTAATATGTAAAATTAAAATACAACTTTTCAGAAAGTATGTATTTATGAGCTCTATATTATGTTAGAATAATATTTAAATATTTATTTTTTCCATACATCAAAGTTAAAATTGAAAACATATCTTCACAGATTATTACTAAATCACATAAAGAAAATTATTCATTTCTAAACTTACTATATCATTTAACCTCTTAAAGCCTCCAAATTAAGTGATCCCAGGCTGATTAGTTTTCTTTAAGTGACACATTTTTATTTAAATAATGTAAATCAGAATATTCTTCAAATTGTGAAAAGCATTGAAAAGATTAAAACATAAGTCAACTTTTTTTCCTTAAGTTTGGAAGAATAATCACATTTCATTTAATAACAAAGAAAAGTAGCTGTCAAACATAAATTATTTCTTCAAACTCATCATGGAGCTAGATGGAAGATTTCAATATGAAGATGAATGAATGGCAGTGGTTAAATGACCATATTAGAGGATGCCTTGGTGAGACTGGCTGTGGAGGAAAACAGAGAATAAGCTGGTAGCCAGAGAAAGACCTGTGGTCTTAAAGGACTGTGCTTGCTAGCTTCTTTCCAGGGAAGGACATGACATTTGTATAGGGAGCTGATAAGGAAGAAAAGTTCGATGGTAATGAATAAAACTTCCTCTTCTGGTCAGGTCGAACGACTGATTCCAGAATGCTATGTTTCCCTAAGCTATCATAAACATGCACAGGGTATATAATAATCCGTTACAGATGCTCTACAACAGGTAGAAAAATAATGCACTGTGTGTGAAATGGAAAATCATGAGATGTTTCCCAGGTCTTCACTGGCTGTCTGCCTTGGAACAATTTACAAAGTTCTCTAGAGACAAAAATGGTTTGAAGTAGGGTCCCACTGAGCTCAGGAACTTTGGGACATACTTTGAATTCCCAGTGCTAAATAAAATGCCAAGAAGACAGAAATTCAGGCAAACCAAAAACCATTTGATTCCCTGAAAGTATAAAACTGACATTCTTTAAATGAGGACAACAGAAACAAGGCTTTACAATATGGCCACAAAGATGTCTAGTTATATAATAGACAGAAATCAAGAGAAACAGACTACATGATTAGATTTAAAATACAATGAATATAAATCAACTATTAAATATTAATTTTTATGTCTTGATGAATGATGCCATAATAAATGACAAGAGAGAATCTTAAAGAAAACAATGGACTCTATAAAGCAATGCAAAGGAAAATCTTTAGTAAAAATTAATGTGAAAAATTATAGCAAATGATATTAAATTTCTTGAAATTATTTAAAATTTGCATTGAAAATATTAGCGAAAAAGCTTCTGAACTTGAAAAGAGAGCAATAGAATTAGCCAATCTAAGTAGTAGTGATAAAATGAATAAAAATACATGTATCATGACTAAGCAATTCATATTGAATTAAACTTAACCTAGGGAAACTAAGTTCAAGACATATGCAAATATAATACAAACCATTCAACAGCGACTAAAGTCAGTCAGCTGAGGATACTAGAAAGGCAAGCAAACTGGCATGAAATGAAAGAATCAGAACTTCTAAGTTGGTGCCAGTTAGTACATTTTGTGGGATTCCTATGAAAGAAAACTCCAAATTACTGGGCAACAAGGGTAAAACTCCAGTTGGTATAAAAACTTGTAAGACAGCTTTGGAAAAAGAGCAGGGAGATGGCGCAAATGTTGAGTTATCAGACAAGCGTTGTGAACTAGTTATTTTAACAGCATTCCAAAAGAAAAGGAACAAGCACTCGTAAACAGTGAGAGGTAAAGCAATTTTCAAAAGGAAAACAGTAGGGAAAATTGAAATTATGGAGTGGAAAATGTCCCTAATTGAAGTTTCTGGATTCCTAAGGAGGAAAATAGAGGAAAAAGTCAACAAACATGAAGATAATATAGAAAGAACCATTGATGAGAGGAATCCTATAAAATGGATCAATCATGAAAAGACAGAGACAAGATCCTCTGCTGGAATAATATCTAAAGGTGTAGTATACATATAAAATGATCCCAGAAGTTGATAAGTGCAAAAATATATGTAGAGAGAACAGTAACCAAAGTTTTGAAATTGGTTCAAAAATGCAAATTTTTATAGCTTCAAGAAGTTCAGGACACTTTAGTCAGGACTAAATCACAGTAAACCACATGGTGATATTACATTCAATGCTGAATATGAAGGGCATAAAACCTTCAAAATGTTGAAAGAAAAATAATGAAACATATACTTGGGGGAATTTTTTCCAAAATTACATTTTCAAGCCTAAGAATACTCTGCTAAGTAGCATGCACAACATCTTCTCGCACTATGAAAACTAGTCAGTAGAGATGAAGCTTTGAGATCAGAACCGGTTTGATTTCTCTTTCTTTGTTCTATGATCCAGGTATGGAGTGTCTTTAGCAAATAAGATCTAAGTATCAAATTCTGAGCAGGGGCAAAAGCCAGCATTGTTTGAGAGTCTATTTATACTCCCTGGTCAACAAATCCAAAAGAGTGAGTTGTTTCCTGGCACTGGGCTTTTTATTTGCTAGCCTGTGCCAACTATTAAGGCCACAGAACCCCTGATATAGGGAAACTATAAAACTAAATTTAAACTTTTATATTGTATATGTACATATTGAAAAAAGCTTCTATTTTCTTATTTACATATGGCTTTCTCAAAAGGCCTTTGGTGTTATTTGTTCTCCTCTCACTCTTGTGCTTTATTCTCCCATTCCCTACACCATTGAATGTGTCCTATCCCAGTATACTCCTATACATTTTATACCATGGCATTCTGTCTCTACTACCATAAATCATCCAATGGTGCTTATTAGTTCCCTGACTTGCACAGACTTTCCAATTGAAACACACCTATCTAAAGATATAAAGCTACCACACACATGTAAGTCAGAATATGCAATGCTTGTCTTTCTTGGTCTGGATTACCTCACTGAGAATAATTTCTATCCATTTACTGATGAATGCCATAATTTTTCTTTCCTGAACAGCTCACTACTGACTAATATTGCATTCTATATAAATGTCCCATGCTTTCATCATCCATTTAGCAGTTGATGGACATGTAGGTTGTTTCCAGTTCTTGGCTACTGTGAGTAGAACAGCAATTTTAAGGCTCCACTTCACAAGATGGAGTCCATACCTGAAACTGTTATCAGGGCCAAGAATCTGTGGCTAGACAGGTCATAGGAGAACCTGATAGTATTATTCTGCTAAATAGGCATAATATTAAACTGAATACTAATGACTTGTTCTTATTCTAATAGATTAGGTCACTTCTCAGCTCTCACCAGAGATTTTTTTTTTCTTTCAGCAAATGGTGATTAATACAGAGACTGACAACTGGTAGATTGCAAAAAATTAGACACTGTGGAGTGCTCGGCCATAATGCGATACCTATATCACACCTTTCCCTTCTAAGACTCAGGGATCATTACAAAAGAGGATACAGAAAAAAAAAATGACAAAACTCAATGGGGCTCAGGGACCATTGGGGAAGAGGGCGGGAACATTGTAAGACCTAGGGGTGGTACATGACCATAAGGAGACCTGGTCTGTATCAAATTCGAGAAATGTCAAAAGTGTTTGAGAGCTTTTGTCTAATCCCTAAAATTTTACTCTTCAAAGGGGGCAAATATTAGATGTCAGAGAGGAAGGGTGGAAACACTTCAACCACAGCAGGTCTCTCACTGGCATCCTTGTCCCCTCTCCTTGTGGGAACTGGCGCAGCAGGTCCTGCTGCCTTGGGTGCCGCAGCCCTAGCCATAGATAATAACAACATTTTAGGCTCCCAAGCTCTCAGATAGACAGAGACATCAGACACCTACAGGACTCCACTGGCAGTTGGAAAGACCAGTTGACTCTCTAGTTGAAATGGTGCTACAGAACAGAAGGGGGCTTCCATTCATAAAGAAAGGTGGCTCATATATGGCCTTAAGTGAGGGTTGCTGTTCGGGTGTAATTGAGCTTTTCTGGGCCTCTGGTTAATATTCTTCCTAGCTTTTACGGTGGGCCCATGCCTCCTAAATTGTCTAACTGGATGTATCAAAAGGCATCTAAATGCCACTGAAATTATAGTTCTAAGGACCCAATATAAGCCCAATAACTCAGAATGAGTCAATGATTTAACTCATGTTCCAGAGCCAGTGGGTAATGTAATAGCCTGAGTGTCTCTATTATATGTAAGTTTAACTGGTCAAGACTATAAAATCTCTACTCTGATGAAAGACTCACCTTTCCAGTTTCACTGGTCAATCATCTGGTCATAGGACCACCCCAAGAAAAGTGTTCACCTTATGTTATGGTAAATAGATCAGCTGGCTGGGTACTTAGAATTTTTCCTGCCTGGAACCCTACCTCGTAGTGCAGAACTTCTGGACCAGCCACAGTCATGTAGGTCTCTGTACGTCTGCCTGCTTTCTTCAGAAAAAACATAACCTTTCCTTTTCTTCTCCATATCCCTTTTCTAAATGTGTTTTTAGGCTTTGGGCTGTCTTTAGCATCTTGTATTTCTTTACTTTTTCTAAAGCTTCCGTCTCCCAGCCACGTGGCTGCCAGTTAGCCACGTGTCTGACTTCCATGCAGACTATAAACCTGCCTGGCTTCTTGGCTTTCTTTCCTTCTCCCCACCATTCTCCTCCTCAAGGCAGCTGCCAAATTTACCAGCTTGCCTGACCTGAGGATTTTTCTTTAAAATTCTAATAAAATTGTAAAAACTTAAATCTTGCAAAACAAACAACCTCCCCCAGATTAAAACATTTTTATTTTTTTCTTATTTATCTCCTATGAATTTTATTCTTGTTTATGATTAATTGGTTATTTCTAGAATTTTATTTTAATGTAGTCATTGATATTTTAGTTACATATTTTGCATGTTTAGTGGTTGATCTAGTGATTTGACTGCACTCCCTTAATCTGTCATCTCCTGTATTGTGTTGTTTCATAAATTTATGTAAAATTTATATTTTCTATAAAATGTTTTTTGATTACTACCCTTCAAATCAAGCATGAATCCTATATTTTCAGTATAGGTTACACTGATGCATAGTATAAATTTTATGATACAATGCTAACATCTTGGTTTCTAATAGCCTATTAATTTCTTGCAGTTACTGCAACAAGTACTAACAGTTATTTTCTCACAATTCTGGATGCTGAAAGTCTGAACTGTGGTGTTGACTGAACTGTGTTCTCTTTGAGGACGGCAGTAAAATTTTTTCCTTCCTTTCTGGTGGTTGACTGTAATCCTTCCCTTTCGGATTCATCTCTCCAGGCTTCTAATGGCTTCCCATGGTGTCTTTCCTTTGTGTGTATGTCCCCTCTATGTGTCTGTATGTTTATGCATTTTTTCTTTTCTTATAAGAATATCAGTTATATTAGATTAGAACATGCACTAATCCAGGGTGAGCTCATCTTAAGCTATGTTTCCAGCAAAGGTCTTATTACAAAATAAAGTCACATTTTGAAGTTCATAGGGTACACAAACAACTAGATAGTCTTTAACATATATGACAGAATGCATGAAATGCTGTGAATAGGCTATAGAGGTGTGCAGGTAGGGAAGTGGGTTTATATGTGATTAAGATGTATCACATGAAATGCACAAAGGTCAATAAAAATATACATTGAAAACACAAATATTTAACCAATAGCTAAATTAAATTTTTGTGAAAGGAAATTTAAAAATATCTTTAAATACCTATTAAATACTTATGTTTAAGTCATCTATGAAAATCCTACTAGTCATATATTAGTAAAAATAACCTACTACTAGCATTAGTATATTGAATGCTTTCTTCCAGAATTTGAGGAAGTCATACCATGTCCAATAAACATTAGGCCTTAGTCTTTATAGCACAGCAAACAAAAGTAACAAAAGATGTAAGATAGGCAGAGCAAAATATACTATTAATAGATAACATAGGCATAGATGTTATAATAAATAAAGCAAGTCTTAGTTGCAGTGTCCTAGTATACCAGTTTAGCAAGGTCATGTCAGAAAATAATTATAGAGAAAATTAATTTATTTATATATATATATATATGCAGCAAATAAATGGAAAAACTTTAGAAAGCAATTCTTTTCCAAGAATATCACAACAGTATTTCTAAAGTCAAGATCTTTTCACATTAAGCACTTGACATTGCTGAAGGCAAGAAAGACTGAAATAAATTTAGAAACCACAACTCTGGTTGGGAGGAATCAATACTGTTGTCAGTTCTCTCAAAAATAATCTATTAATTAAGTGCAAACCTACTCTCATCTGAACAATCTTTTCTAATAGAAGTTGATAAGTTAATCGTAAAAGTATTTGAAATTCTAAGTAACAACCATATCTACAGCAGTTTTGGAGAAAATGAATCAAATTGATGACTTAAAGTGTCTACCCCGTTACAAAGTATGGTGCCACAAGAAAAACAAACTGTAGTAATGTCTATTTTAATACCAGAAGTAGATTGGTGAATCAGAATGGAGGACAAAGGATCAAATTCAAACTTCTATGCTCACTTGGATATCAACCAAAGTGCTAGGGCAACCCTATGCTATAAGGAACATTTTAAACACATTATTTTATTTTTTGACATTTTCCATATATGAATATGATATTTACATATTTGCACTCCTCTCTCTCCTCACCCTACTCTTCCTAAACCCCCACACTCCCCCTCAATTTCATGATCTCCTCTTTAATTATTTTTGATACACACAAACACACACACACACACACACACACACACACACCACAAAACCCACTCAGTCAATTTTGTTTGACTTGTGTGAACATGTGCTTAGGGCTGACCACTTGGGATTGGATAACCTATCAAGAAGCTCATTCCTGAAGAAAACTGATTCTCCTTCCCTCGCAGACGTTGATTGCCTATGGATCTTCATCTAGAGGTGGGACATTTCAAAATCTTCCCCATTCACATTGGCATGTCGACTGGTATTATCATTATATAGGTCTTATTTGGGAAACTATATTGATGAGATTTCATAGGTGAAGCTTCCCTCTCATTTCTAGAAGTTGCTATCTAGTAGCAGGTGTCCTGGTCCTCGATGTCTTACAATCTTTCTGTTCTTTATTCTATGATGTTCCCTGAGCCTTAGGTATATGGTTTGCATTGCAATTATTTGATAAGCTTATTTAAAATACATATATGCATAATATATATATGTATATGAACAACACACACACACACACGGAGTTGTGTCACATAGAGTAATATGCTCCCCCCAAGATCAACAGGATATCTAACAATCTGGGGCTAGTGCCAGGCATGGGAAACCTCCCTGTGAGTTGTTGGTCAGCAGGGTCCAAGGGATGCCCAAACAATATAAGTTATTGTCATAGCCCTTGGTTGAATCCCAGAACTTGAAGGTAAGAGTCTATACCTGAAGCCACCACACACTTTGGACATAGGACTTGGAAGAATAGAGCTAGAACTGACCTAGAGGCCACCTCCCTGAGGGCTAGCTCTCATAGTATCAGAAGGTGCTGTGCAAGCTGCCAAGAGAGAAAAACTAGTAAGAGTCCCACTCAGCTGTAAAGCCTGTGAACTGCAACAATACCTAGCCCAGCAAAATGCTCCTATAGTGCGACAGTGGCAATTTTATCTTAGGGGTAACAAATAGCTGCTTAATTGTACTTCAGACCCACTCAGTAGGAGGGAATTTATGTCTGGTAATGTAAACCTAGGCAGCAAACAGCGGTTGGAGAGGTTGCAAATCATAGAGGTGAGCCTACTACTCTCATTTCCCTAAACCAATATAATTTCTAACTGTATTCTAAATACTTACCCTGAAGTCCACAGTTAAGTCTAACTCTTACCTCACATCACAGAAGCTTCTTTTAACAATGGATACAGATTATTGTAAAGATTCACACCTGTTCAAAATGCAGAGCATAAGTGACCATGTTGTGTCCAGAATTGGTTGATATAATTTCAACCCTTTATTAGCAGTACACAAATGAAAATATTAGAGTTGATTCTAAATCCAAGCATCAAGTTTATAAAGTACATTAAAATATAATACCACAGCTTCAGTTTAGGCAACCTTCGTTCCAGTATGCAGAACTGAATACCATGAAACTTACTTGCACCTTTTTTGAGGCAAGATGTTTCTTGTTTTCTACCTCATGCCCTATGATTTCTGATGGCTCCTCTCCCTGTCCTATGTACTGGGAACTTTCCATAGGTATGGAGAGGTTACTGGGCTTTCCTCTTTTGTTTAGGCCTCTATCTTTCAATGATTATTCTCCTTTGTTGTTTGAAATCAAATTTCTTCAGAATCATGCTTATGTACTTTTTCCTTTTTTAGTTGTTTTCAATAGAAGATTAAATTCTCTTATTCCTATTTTTGATTTCAAATTAGTATAAAATTATTTTAATGGAATTAGCTAATGAACTGATGAATGAGCAAAGGGTGGTGTGGTATGATATAACACAAGGGTAGTAAAATGGTACTTGTAGAATTAATGTGGTGGGCAAATAGTGATGTAGTATAATTTTCTTTATAATTTTTTAACTGCGTGTGTATACATGTGTACGTGTGTGGGCAAATGTGTTTGTTCAGGTGTGTACGTATGTGTGTGAATATGTATACAGAGGCCACAGACTGATGTCAGGTGTTTCCAGTGAGTGTTCTCCACATTTTTTATTGAACTCAGAGCTTGCTGATAGGTTATTTAGCTAGCCAGCTTGCTCCTGTGTCCCCTATATCTACCATCTGGATTATAAGTATACCTCAGCACCCACCTGTCATTTTTTGTGGGTGGTGGGATGATAAATCCAGTCCTCACAATTGCAGAGCACGTGCTTTACCTGATGAGTCATAACTCCAGCTCTCTGGGAAATGTTTAATTGAAAAAAATTCTAAAACAATGCTAAAGGAAAACAGTTACAATGTTACAATATGTTATACAATCTAAAGTACTTTTGACTGGACTATTCTAGAAAGAACCAACTTTAAAAATGGGACAGGACTGTTTTATATAAGAATGATTATTGAAATTCTTCAAATTTCCAAAACTTTGACAAGAAGGCTTACTTTGAACTCAGTATATTCCAAGGGGGACAAACACATAAGGGATAGAAGTATTATTGTTAAATTTTAAAAATCGTGGTTTCACAAAAATATTGAAGATCAAAAAAAAATATATTGAACATAGCAAAAAGAAAAGAAGAGGCAATGCATCTCATGCACATAGCACTTTTTAGTGCTCTTTTTAGAGCAATACCACAGGTAAGGGTTTATTTCTCATCAGAATTACTTGGATAACTGAAAATATATTTAAAATATAAAAATGTACAATTTTGATAACAAACTGTGTGTATTCTAGGATATCATTCAAAAATGAAGCTTATGACAAAACATTTTGATGTTAATGAACACTGAAAGAGTTCATTGCCACTAAAAGAATAGTAAGGTGATGCCAATGACTGTGTATGGAAGGTTAAACCCTGAGGAAGAAAAGGGAGGTGTACATGTGTTATTATCACCAGTGATTTATTTCCTGGAGTTTCTTGCAAGGCATACAATAGTATGGAAGATGAAACTTGATATATGTAGAGGGGAACTGTAAGATAAAAACACATGAGATGTGAGGTGTATGTGGAATTAAACTGTCAAAAGATTTTTGGAGTTGGAGAGATAGCTCAGAGGTTAAGAGCACTTGGTCCTCTTACAGAGGACCTGGGTTCAGTTCCCAACATTCAAATGGCAGCTAACAACCATCTGTGACTCCAGTTCCAGGGGATGTGATGCCCTCTTCTGGCCTCTGTGGGCATTGCATGCACATGGTGCACCTAGAAACATGCAGCCAAAGCACTCATATGCATAAAGTAAAAATAAATAATAAAAATTTAAAAACGCAAGAGATATATGTGGGATTATCTGTCATAAGACTCTTATTTTTGAAGATGTGGGAACCGGGAAGTTGGAAGTGTGAAGGATTAAGAGGATAATATAAATAATACAATATTTATTCTAATTGCACTGATGATTTGAAATTGCATATTGAAAGAACTCCAGTAAACAAACAAACAGAACCCAATAAAAGTAAAGTGGACCATTTATTTTATTCCTTCAGAAAGGGAGAAGAAAGCAGCAAAGTGACTAAGACAACATGATGCAAGAGAAATAGAAATGTAAGCTGAGGGCATACCAGCTGACTTTAGTTAAAGAGTGGACTTGGGTCAAATGTGACAGAAACAAGGGGAGAGCAGCACAGGAAGCATGATGTGCCTAATGAAACACGGGAGCAATGGCTTTAAAAAGTTATGCATAATCTTTTTGATTGAATATTTGAGCATTTCATGCAGAGCATCTTAATCAATCTTAATCATCTTTGTACACCCTCCCCATTGATACCGATTCATAGTCACACACACTGAAATTCATACAGTCTGTCATTTGTGTTAATGCCTATCAAGTCAAGTTAGTGTCCCCAGATGTCCCTCAGTGCAAGTTCAACTCTCCTTCACCCAGAAGTAGCCAACTGACAACAATTCTTCAACAAAGATTGGGTCCTGCTGTCCACAGTTCTGTGCTGGGGTTTGTCTGCTTGAGTTTGCATGGGTCCTGTGCATGCTGACACCATTGTTGTAGCATGTGCTACATTGTTGTAGCATGTTGTAGCATGAGCAAGGTCCCAGGAGCTTGGTGGACTCAATTTCCCTATGGTCATGCACCTCCTCCCTGGCTGTAACAATCTTTCTGTCCGCTCTTCTGTAATGGTCCTGAGTCTTCGGTGGGTGTTTAGTATAGGAATCCTGTCCAAAGACCCACAATCTACATACTCTTACTCTCTATGTTTTGTGACCTTTTGTGTTCCTGGCCCTCTGCTGCGTGAGGGAGCTTTATTGATGAGAGTTGAGAGTTGCATTAGTGCTCTCTTTACCCTTTGTTCTATGATCCATGAACCTTAGGTGTTGAAATTGCATCATGGATATACTATTTAGACTTGGGCAATTCACAGACCATGACTGTATATGATTAGTTGTGGAACTCTGTAATAGTTTCCATATGCTGTAAAAGAAGCTTCTTTGATGAGTGGTGACTAGGAAACTTGTCTGTATATATAAAGACCCATATTTTTCACATAGTAAGAAATTACATTTGTCTGGGAATGTGACAGACCTGAGGTTTTCTCTATGATCTATGACTTCTTCAGCCATGTATATTTGACAGTGTTTACAGTACCATACATGAGTTTCCTCCCATTGAGTGGGTTTTACATCCAATTACATAGCTGTTGATTACCCCATCATAAATGTGCCACTATTGCACCAATATTGTTTGCTGTGCTAGTCATCAATGTGGTTATTAGCCCTTGAAGCTGGGGATGGATCATCCATTGATATTCTCTGTTAGCAACTTGTGTAGTGCTCTCTAAAGCTATGAGAGCTAGACTTCAGGGGAAGTTACTTCCAGGTCAGTTCCAACTCCATTGCTCTAAATCCTGTGTCCAAAGTATATCCTGTCTTCAGCAATAAGGTCTTACTTTCAAATTCTGGTAGGCAATCAGGGCTGTGGCAATAGCCTGCATAATTTTGGGAAATCTTGGACTACCCTGGTCAACAATTCAAAGCAAGGATTCTCCTGTCTGGCACTGTTTCTCGTTATGTAGCCTTCAGCTATACTCATGGACTGATGCAGATATATTGTGTGTGAAATTTGTCAGTAGGGTTTTGAACTAATATGATTCCCTCTGGTTTTTTATACTAGCTTGGCATTATTTATCTCTCAGCTCTCTCACCCTGTCTAACCCTCCCTCTGCACTCTCCCCATTGATGTGATAGTAGCATCTCATTGCTGCAGCTCTTGGTCCAGTGGGATTCAGGCACTTAGATCAGTTAGGCACCTGGGTAGTTGTTAGTGGTAGATTGATAGGAAGATTGTGTTCATGATCTAGTAAGACCTTTCTATTATACACAGCAATCTCTTCACCATTATCAATGGTACTTTCAATGGCATGGCTTGTCGGTTGAGTTAAGAAAGCCATCTCTTCATCTTTGACTAAGAGAAGTAGGGGTGTTATCAGCTACAGAAAATAACAGCTGTCTTAGAAAAATCTCATGCTGTATCTAATAAAAGTTTATATAATTATGTGCTGACAAAAGTGAAACCCAAATACTTCCATGTCTCACATTCCAAATTATTCAGACAATTATGCTGTTGTTGTTATTCGTGTGTGTGTGCATGTGTGTGTGTGAGAGAGAGAGTGAGAGAGAAACAGAGAGAAAGAGAGAGGAAGAAGGAGTGAAGAAGAGAGAGAGTGAGAATTGCCATGGCCATGTAACTCTGAATGGCCTGCCTCTGGTTTCTGAATGCTGGGATTAAAGGCATATACCACCATGCAAGGCTAAAGGAGGTCTGTACTATTATTATTATTATTATTATTATTATTATTATTGGGGTTATGTTATATTATTTATATTATATTATCATTTTTATTATTATATTCTGTGAATTGCTGGAGATTGAACCCAGAGTCCTTGCACATGCTAAACAAGTACTCTACCAATGAGGTGTATCCCTAGCCAGGTCTGAGCAATATCTCTGTGGAGACATGCAAAATTTCTCTCAACAATTGTGGAGAGTTTTGAGAAAATAGTAAATGCATAGATTTTAAGTATACAATTACTAAACTTATAAATATTTTAAACTTAGATAATCTCTAATCTTGATATAAAACAGTTTTTTATTTTCAGGACATTCCCTGTTACTAACAATCATCTACTATTTTGAGCTTTTAGAAAAGTAAAAACTGAGCATATCTTCTTTTTAAAATTTCATTACTATTTTAGTAATGATAATTGTATGATTTATTCATGTCCTGTGTACCAAGGGTTTATTCCCTGTTTGTTGTTGTGTGGCATTCAGTTCTATAACTATGCCACAATTTAATCACCCATTAATTCATTAATGGATACTTGAGTCATTCTCAGTTTGGAACTCTTTTCTGTAAGGCTGATATTAACATCTGTGTGGTCATATGCCTCCTTTATCTTTAGTAAACACCAAGGAGTGGAATTTCTGGTTAATAGGCTATATCTATTAAAACGTAGTTTACTTCTCAAAATAATTATGCTGAGGGAACACATATATTATTTATGATTTTATATTGTATCTATTTATGATGCTCTAGAAAATACAAGCATTTAGTATCAGAAAGCTCATAAGTGGTTGCATGGGGCTGGGCTGGCGTAGGTGAGAGGAAAAGAAATCATGAGACCTCAATTGACCCCCACACACACATCAAGACTGATAAAAATATCAGTCAGCAGCCAGGCGTGGTGGCGCACACCTGTAGTCCCAGCACTTGGGAGGCAGAGGCAGGCAGATTTCTGTGAGTTCAAAGCCAGCCTGGTCTACATAGTGAGTTCCAGGATATCTCGGGCTACAGGGAGACCCTGTATCAAAAAGACCAAATAAAAAAAAAATTAAAAAAAAAAAGATCAATCAGTTTAAGTAATTGTACTAATTGTCTATCCGTTTATGTAAATGAAGCTATTGGGGAATTACTAGGGCTGGAGAGATGGCTCAGCAGTTAAGAGCAACAGCTGCTCTTGCAGAGGTGGGTCCTGGGTTCAAATTCCAGTACGCACCACCATAATTCCAGTTTCAGGGGATCCAATGCCCTCTTCTGACCTCTGAAGGCATTACATGACAGGCCTGGGTGCACCCACCTACATGTAAGCAATATACTCGTACATGTAAAATAAAAACAATAAGTAAAAATAAAATGACCATCTTGGATTTGTGAAATCACCCATTCCCTCTTCTTCTATTTCTGGGGTACCTGTATAAGACTGGTATTAGTTTTTTCTTCACGTGTTTGATAAACTCGCGTGTAATCTTCCCAGATTACAGGAGTCAATCTTATGGATTCGATGCAGCATCTATGAGAAGAGGAATGTGTGTGAATGTCAAGATGGCAAACCACCAAGAGGGAGTGGGAGGGTCCACTGCAACCTGGGAAGAACACAGCAGAACTAATGACTTAGAATTTGGTAAGACCAGTAGACACCAGACAGCACACCCCGTGCAGATAGCAGCAGAAGTGTGGGGAGGGTCCCTGAGCCTGAGAGAGTCCCAGCATTCCCCATCCCGACCACGCCAGGGAACAGTTGTACAGTCACAGGAGGATGTGATGTTCTAGGACAGATTTTGCTGCGGTAATCTGAGGGACAATGCTGAGATAAACATAGTGAGTGAGTCCTCCCCTAACCAGGAAGAGGCAGTGACTGAGAACATCGTTAAGCTTACTGTTTTTAAATGCCAACTTTTGTTTGTAATATTTTAATCTTGAAATGTTTTACTTTTCCATCTTACATAAATATTTTAATTTAAAAATTAATTAGTATGTACACTTTTGTACTTTAGCTATTCAGCGGATATTCTGTCTTGTATATCAAGTGGAAGAGCCTTTTATTCTGTCCTGTTCTCTGAACCTAATATGTGACATTTTCTCCACTGATTTTCATACTTTTAACACACCTTTTTCTCTCTCTTACTTTACCTCATTTTCCCACTTTCCCACTCTTCTTTTTCTTCATTACTTAAATATCATGATACTTATACCTCTCCCAAATAAAACTATACAGTACATTTTCAGCAACCAGCAGCCTGGTGCCATGCCTCTAACTAGAGAGACACGGGAGAGTGCACATGAGTTCCCTCTTGTAGCTAGCACTAGGACTGCTGTTGACCTTCTAGGTGTTACTGCAGTCAGTTTCCCCCCAGTGTGAATCCATAGGAAGACAGTCCACCTGGAAGCATCACTTAAACAATGAAACAAAAACCAGTGGAAAGGATGAGAACCTTAGAGAACATTGCACTGTGACACCCCCACCTGGCTCAATATGGGAAGATATGTTAATAAGATAGCTGAACTTCCAGAAAAGATGTCAAAAATCCTACTTTTAAAAAATATCAGTGACAAAGAACTCAAGTAAACAGATAAGAAATTTAATCCATAATAATAAATAAATCAGTACAAGATCTAGAAATGTAAGTTATCAATTTGGATGAAAGAATAAGTAACGTTCAAGAAAAATTCAAAAACATTGAGAAAATTTTCAGCAAAGAAATTGAGTCAATGTAAAACAACCAAACAGAAATTTTGGAAATGAAAGAATGGGTAAACAAAATAAAATACCTTGAAATAATCATCAACAGGTAAGCTCATGTAGAAGAATGAAATTTAGGGATGGAGGACAAGGCAGAGAAACTGATAAAAAAAAAAGATACACAGAAAAAAAAAATGACAAACAGGAACATGACTAAATCTTTCCAGAAGCCTGGACTACATTCAAGAAAGAAAACCTGAGAATCTAAAACAAATGGCATAGACAAGCTTTTCAATGAAATTATACCCAAGAATTTCTCAAGCCTAGAGAGAGAGGCAGATATCCTCAAACAGGAAGCATTTAGAAGCCCTAATGGACACGAGCAAAGAAAACATCTTTATGATCATAGTCAAGACATCAATAATATGAACTACGGAAAAAGTACTAAAAGCTGTAAGGAGAAAGCCAATTCACAGAGGCTAGAATATCAGAGTGGCATCCCATCTGTCATGAGCAACCCTAAAAGCCAGGGAAGCAAGGAATGATACAGTTTAAGCACTAAAATAAAATAATTTGTCTACTAAGATTACTATAACCAGCAAAGTTAGCTATTAAAATTGATGAAGAAATAAGAATATTTCAAGATGAGCATAAGTTAATTCAATTTGTGACAACCAACACAGCATTGCAGAAAATTCTTAAAGGAATACTATGCAAAGAGGTAAAAGAAAGACAGTTTCTTTCCTGAGAATCTAGGAAAGGGTGCATTTCATGCAGGGAACAAATGAACAGAAGAGAGTTAACAATGAATCAATCACATCGAATACAGAAAGCTGGCAAATATTTAGAACCACCAAGAGGGGAAGAAAATAGCTAATAAAGACATCCCAAAATCGAGTATCAAAAACTGAGTTTCAAAGACAAAAATTAACCTGCCAAACTAATGGAAGTCATAGAGAAGCTGGCATAGCAATTCTCATCTTGATACACTTCAATCCAAAGCTAGGCAGAAAGGAAAAACAGGACCAGTTAATGTTAATAAAGAGAATAGGTGATCAAGAAGATGTAAATATTAAAAACACTTATGCACCGAATCTTAGGGCCTCCAAATTAATAAAATATGCTAAAAGTAATAAAAGTTCACTTTGATCCTGACACAATGAGAGACTTCAGTAACCACTTTCATATACAGATAAGTCATCAAATAATACTTCAGAGTTAAGTTATATGATAGACCATCCAGTTTTGATATCCACAGAGCATTACACACAAGAGAGAGGGAATACACATTATTCTCAGCAGTGCATAGAACCTTCTCTAACATTGATCACATTATGGGTCATAAAGAAAGCATCAACAAATGCAGAATATGGATTAATTCATTGCACTCTTTCAGATCACACTGAAATGAAATGAGAATTCATTAGCAAGACTAATTTCAGAAAATACACAAATAACGGAGACTGAAAGGTGGATCATTGAAGAAATCAGGGAAGGAATAAAATAATTCCTAGGATCAAATGCAAAGGACATAGCAAGGAGCACAACTTGCCAGGACCCCTGGGATATAGCAAGGCAGGCCTAAAAGGAAAAGGTTTTAGCTATAATTTCTCAGATTAAAAAAAATCAGAAATTTCAAATAAATAACCTCATGATACCTGACAAGGTTCTAGAAAAATGGTAAGAAGCCAAGCCTAAAACATCAGACGGGAAGAAATAATAAAGATCAGGGCAAAACTTAATTAAATAGAGAATAGAAGAATACCACATAGACTTGATCAAATAAAAAACTGGATCTTTGAAAAAAGTTAGTAAGTTTGACAATCGGGTAGCAAAACTAAACCCACCAAAAAGGAAAGAAAGGAAGGAAGGAAGGAAGGAAGGAAGGAAGGAAGGAAGGAAGGAAGGAAGGAAGGAAGGAAGAAAGAAAGATAAAAAAGACCCACCTGGCGGCTAACTACTGTCCATAACTCCAGTTCCAGAGGCTCTGACGCCCTCTTCTGGCCTCCCCAGGCACTACATGCACATGGTGCCCTTATGCACTGAATCTTAGGGCCTCCAAATTAATAAAATATGCTAAAAGTAATGAAAGTAGTGAGTTGTTTGATAAGGCTACTGGGAATTGTACCCAGGTCCTCATCAAGAGCAAGTGCTCTTAGTTATTAAGCCATATCTGCATCCCTACTTTAGAATTTTAATGTTCATAATTTACTAGTTTAAAACTGCTGAAGACCCAGAATACACTCCATTAAATTTCAAGTTTACGACTTATTTACATCTATGTTATGGCCCATATATCCCACCCCACATGAGGTTGAAACAAAGTCTCATTCTGTACTTTGCTGGTGTATTTTGTTTCACGTACCAAATTAGATAAATTGCTCAGCGCTGTTATTCAATCTCTTAGTTTTCATTGATTTGTTTCCCTTCCAGTTTTTCTATCAATTTCTTAGAAAACATGAAAATTTCTACTGTTGTGAATTAGTTTGACCTTAAATTCTATCAATGTCTGCCTTACGTATTTTGAAGCCACGTAATAGAGAACATAAATAATCATAATTTTTTAATGTTTTTTTTAAAATTATTTAATAACCACATGATTAGAAGCATTTCATTACAGCAACATCATTGACATATTCAAAGGAAACAATTTCCAGAGCTAAG
>NW_008352715.1:127663-127834 GCF_000622305.1 Nannospalax galili | reverse complement strand
CCAGAGATGCAGGGATGGTTCAATATACGTAAGTCAATAGATGTCATAAATCACATAAATGGGCTCAACGACAAGAACCACATGGTCATCTCAATAGATGCAGAGAAGGCCTTTGACAAAATTCAACATACTTTTATGTTTAAAATTTTTTTTTATGTTTTACCTGTCTTT
>NW_008352715.1:82021-127634 GCF_000622305.1 Nannospalax galili | reverse complement strand
GACTCCTTCTCCCCCAGAATACCTAAATATCTTCTCTCTTGTCACATTTTCTTCCTTTCTGTTGTTAGCTTTTTCTTTTCTTTCTTGCATGCTATTTTTTAAATTATTTATTTAATAACCACATACATAGAAGAAGCATTTCATGACATCAGCATTGACATATTCAATAACAATTTTCTAAGCTAGAAAGCATCTCTTTCAAAATTGGCTGTACATTTTTAGGTTTATAGATGAATTATTACGCTTATACAATCTTTTACTCATAAACTCTATAAGACATAAAATTAAATGAAGTTTTAACGTTTAGAAAAGATCTCCACTTCGTTGTTAAAATACACAGTTTCATACAGAAAAATTCATTTTAAGGCAATTGACATTGAGATGTTTTCACATGCATTTCTATAAATAATCATAATTTTTAAAAATATTTTATTTAGGGCCAGGAGTGGTGACGCACGCCTTTAATTCCAGCACTCAGGAGGCAGAAGCAGGTGGTCAGCATGGTCTACATAGTGAGTTCCAGGACAGCTAGAGCTTCAGGGAGACTCTGTCTCAAAAAGACCAAAAAAAAAAAAAACCATTTATTTATTATTTTTATTTGACGTGTATGAATGTTATACCTGCATGTAGGTAAGTGCACCCATGTCTTACAATGCCTGCAGAGGACAGAAGAGGCTGTCAGATCCCCTAGAACTTGAGTAACAGACAGTTGTTAGCTGTCATGTGGGTGCTGGGATTCAAACCTGGGTCTTCTGCAATGTTTTTAACAACTGAGCCATCTCTCCAGCCTGAGATAATCATAATTTTTATATATTAGTTCTTATGTATTAATTTATTATTTGAATTTATGCATTGGATCTACAGAAGTTCCAGGGAATCTGACACCCTCTTCTGACCTCTGTGGGCATTGCACAACATGTACACACACACATGCAGACAATACACTCATACACATAAAATAAAAGTAATAATGAAGTAAAAAATATTAACCTTTATTAGAGTGCTACTGTTTAAAAAGTTTATCATTATTTTGATCAACTTGAGATTAATATCAAACCACTTTATGGAAATTATAGAAAGGCTAATGAATATAATTTCATGTGCCAGATACATAATTTTATGCATATGTAATACATAATTCTATGTATATGTAAATAAATCCTTTATGAATTCCACAATATAGAATTTAAGACTTGTTTAAAAAACTCAATTTTTAACCAAAAACTTTTTTAAAAAATACGGACTACTTTTTGGCCCCTTCATTATTCTCTCTTGAAAGTGTGCCCAGTGTTTTAACACTGTGTCACAGTGTGATATTTTGATCAACGAAGTTCAGATTTGAGAACCTTGCAGCTGACTTAAAAAATAAAACCACAAAAATCTAATATTTTCACCAACCCTGGCTCCTGCAATCTTTTTCCCCCTCTTCTGAAATGTTCTCCAAGCCCTGGTGAGAGAGGCTTAATATAGGATTCCTGTGCAGGGACACACACTCTCCAGTTTCTTATGCTCTACACCTTGGCCAGTTACGGCCTTCTGTGCTTATGGCACTCTGTTGCATGAGAAAGCTTCCTCATGAGAGATGCATTATTCGCTCCACTCCCTGTTCCATGAGCATTGGGTGTAGAGGTTCCAGGCCTCTGGGAATTTGCTCATATGAACTTGCAACAATGGTAACAGCATACACAAGATTCAGGCTGACTCAATCAGACAAAAAGCCCACCATATAACTGGGGGAAATGGGCAGCAGGTCTGTGACCGGGATGTCCCTCTGATAAGCCATGGTCCCACCTCCTTCCCACACTCTGTGGAAGGGGTCAAGCCCATTAAGGGGTGGAGCCACCACCACACTGGACACCAGGAATGAGGAATAAGAGGAGACCCAGGAGGGAGCTGGATGGCTCAGGCATTTCAAATATGGAACCTATAAGAATTTGTGGTTTTTTGTAAGTCACCCCCTCCTAAATGTCATATAAACTATGCAAAATTCAAATAGGATGTCTTTTTGCAAGCCTCTCAGCCCTGGGGCCTCAGAAGGCATGAGCATGAGTCTCCCAAGAAGTGGGAGGGGAAAAAATTTAGTGAAACAAGGTCCCAATGCATAGCAAGGAACTATGAGCAGCTGATTGCCGTTGGATCAGAGATTAGCTCTTCTTTAAGGGAGTGACTCTAGATAGGCTGAATAGACTCTAGTGGATGAACTTGCACAGAGGGACATCTGGGTACAGATGCTTGACCGGATAGGCTTTAACATATATGACAGAACGCACGAAATCTGGTTCGGGGGAGGGCTATGAGGAGGTGTAGATGGGGACGGGTCTGAATATGATTAAAATCTATTGTGTGAAATGCACAAAAATTCAATAAAAGATACATAAAAATTTAAAAAACAAATCTAATATTTCCAGTAAGTTTACAATTTTGTGTCAGACTGCATTCATTGCTGTCTTGTACTGCATGCAACCCTGAGCAGGTGTGACCTGCCTGTTAATCCGGGGTATTTTATACTTGGGTCATTTTCCTTCATCCTGAGGATTTCCGCTATCATTTTTTGCAAGTTGAGTCTACAATAGACTCTATTCTCTGCCAAGTTAAGGTGGTAGGACTCCATGTGTTTGCCTCTGCCTGGCCATTTGTGCTGCAGCTGAGGGAGTGGACTTGGGGCAAACATGGCATACTCATAGATTACACAGCACATGCTCCTTTTCCAGTGTTTCCTCATTTCTGCTCATAGTTGGTTGTTCCAAAATATCCATTATATAGTTGACTTTTGCAATTTATTCTAGATTCATATTTTCTGTCTGTGATAGAATTATCTGCTAAGAGGAGGTCTACCATTATGAACATTATGCCCCTTCATTTGCTCAATTTAAAAATTCATCTTATGACATTTACATAGTTATTCTAGGATAAATAACAATTAGCAATGAAAGTATCTACAACATAATGGAATAATCTGCCTATAATTATATACTTTCAAGTGTATTTACTGAAAAATGATCATTTGTTTATAATTTTTGGGCAAAGGTTTCTCTTCAGTGACAAAAATTATTTAAAGCAGAACTTCTCAAATTTAGTGAAATGCAATTGGAATACAGGCTCTAGTGTCGAATTCTAGAGTGGAAGGAGACATTGCAGTGCTCTTCACTGTTGGTACAATGCTACTAACACTGATCACGGAAACACATTTTGGTAAGAACCAGGAATACAAACTGGCACTGCATAGATTTCGGTTGTACAATTACAGCCAGGATGACTTAGTTTGACGCCCAGGTCTGAGACTGTGGAACTGTGTGACTTTGGCCAATGAATTAACTAGCATGGCTTCAGCATCCTCAACTATGAAAAAAAGATAATTGTATCTACTTGGCAAATGCTTTGCCACACATAATGTATCGAATCTTTGTGAAGTACTTGAGTACAGCCTGAAGATGAAATATAACAGAAATTCTTCTCATTTGAACGTGAAATTTTCTCAATACAACAGATGATGAAAAAATAAAAATTTCTCTTGAAATTTACTAATAAAAATAAAAGTTTCATACAAAAGATAGCTTTTACTCCATTTATTTCTCTAAAAATATGTTCTTTGTTGGATTCATTACCATGGCTCTCCTTATGAAGAAAAATTTCATTTGCCATCTATGGGCAAATTTAGGGACAGGAAAACACTGACTGGAAAAGCAGGCAGATTTTAAAGAAATTTCTTAAAATCTCAGCTTCTAAAGAATTGCCTAGAAAAGGGATGCTAAAGCAAGAACCATTTGGGAGATGAATTTTGCTATTATTAGTCATCTCATTAGATAGGCAAGAATAAATATAGAAAGTGTTTCTAAGATACTTGGAACACAAAATATTTAATCACCAACATTGCCTCTTTACTTTTGCCAAAATAACTTTTGGTTTGAGATTTCTGATGCCCATTTATTTATGGTTAAGGATGGAATCTGAAGGGCAACAGACAGAAACAGATCAAAATGGTGCTGTGGAGACAAATGCACCTAAGCCTCCTACTCTCAGTGACAGTGCCAGAATCTTAGGTAACAGTAATTTCCTATTGCCTGGAAATTATTGTTTGTTTGAAAATAACGTTTCTAGATGTCTTCATTTTAGTATCATCTGTAACGATGTTTTACTCAAAAATTCTTGATGGATGGGGTGGATGACTATTATTTAGTGGACACTAGGCCACATTTCCCCCAAATCCATTTTCCATCGGACCTTATGACTACTGTCCTATTGACATCATCTAGCCAGTGATCATTCATGCACATAGGAAGATCATTCTTACTGATGTGCAGTAAGGCAAGAAAGTAAATGCAAATAAGTAGCACACATCACATTGGTCCATTCCAAAGATGCCAGATTATATGCACATAGTTCATAGTTCTGGAAGTTAAGAAGAACAAGGAAAAAGTCCAAGTAAATTCAGGGTATGGCAAGGATTATATTTCTGGCTTGCACCTGGCTTCCCTCTTGCTGTGTTCTACTATACTCTGATGGAGAGAGAATGGAGAGAAAAACAAACTCTCTAGTTTCTTCTTCTTATAATGGCACCAATTTCATAATTGAGTTATAAGCTTTTGGTCTCAACAAATTTAATTATGGTGCAATGCCCACCTCTAAATGCCCTCACAGTATAAATTAGGGCTTCAAATGTGCATTTGTAATAATGTAGTCAGTGTATGACAAATATTTTTGAGTTCCTGTTCAGTTTCCTTTATGTATTTTTTAACACATGTATACAAAAGTGGTATATAGGTATTAACTACTTCCATATAGTATTTTATGGAAGAACAATTTCCTTCACCTCAGTTGTTTACTGCTCTTAAAATATTATAAATGCCATTTTGTTCTTTTACTATGTTTGTATAATTAAAAAATATTTTGCTGAAGAAATTGGATTCCTACAAAACCTTTTTTTCTCTGCTATAATAACGCATTTTATTTTACAGGTCATTTCATTTTGTAAAATGATTTTAGAGAAGCCACTGAAAAATGTCCACCATGAAAACACTCGTGATGTCAATATAATGTACATTTTCAAAAAAATTAATTACACCAAGTAAGAATTTTTTTTCACATCTGTGCTCATAAATTGCAAAGTTGTAGAAGAGAGTGGCTGAGCAGGGAATCTGAAATATCAAAAGTAATTAATCTGCGTTGTGCTCTAATGAACCAAAATATTTGAGGTGAAAAAATTCTTTATTAGTACCAGAGGAGCCCAGTCAATCACATAAATATCTAACTTTTCATTTCTTTAAATTCTCTCCCACAGAATTGGAAATTTTTATATAAATTATCATTTATTCAGCAAAAATTTGGGTGAAGTCTAATGAATCAAGCATAGTATTAAATTCTAAAATTAGTTAGCAAAATCATTTCTTGCCTCGATGTATCTTATATTCTAAGAAGGAAACTATTTAATTTTTTAAAAATTACTATTCTATTAAATACTATTATATAAATTACTATTAAATACCAACTGGTAAAGATTTATAAAGAAAGAATATGTTATGGAAAAAAACAATCTCAACAGACTTATTCCTCTCGATGTTCACTTTAGTTCTGGGCTCACTCAGGCTACTCTAATATTTCATTAGCTATCACATTGCCCCAGCATGTATTTTACTTATCGTAAATATTTATTGACTTTTTCCAATACTGGCAATTGAACCTAGGGCCTCAGACATTGAATGAGTCAGGGTTCTCTAAAGGAGTTGAACTGGCAGACTGAATGTATATATTAAAATAGTTTATTATAAGCTTGCTTTGAAACTGTAACAGCAGCTGAATCACATCTGAGAGGCTGAGAACGTGGTAGTTGCTAGATCCTCGAGGCTGGCTAGGTGCCTCAGCAGCTGGCATAGTCCCATGGTGGCTGTCTTCCACTGGATAGGCCCATATCCTGACAGTGGCTCAGTCCATAGGACTGGGTACCTCAGCAATCCAAATCTGGTTCTGAAAACCAGGAGGGCTCCTGAAGAGCCTCTGGTCCTCAGTCAGAGATAGAAGTCCGGAAACACTGGCTCCAGTGTTAGCAAAGAAATCAGCAGAAGCAGTATCAGTAGTAAAGGGAAGGCCGAACAAGCAAAAGGCTAATACTCTTCCTTCTGCTACACCCCTTTTTCTTTGGGCTGCTATAAGAAGGTGCCACCCACATTTGGGTGGGTCTTCCCATCTCAATTAAGGCAATCAGCATAATAAAAATTCTGTGAGGTTCCCTACTCAGGTGATTCTAGTTGTGGCAAGTGTCATTAAAACCAACCATCAGACTTGCTATGCAAATGCTCTACTGCTGAGCTATATCTCCAGGACCCAAGATTTATTTTGAAGGATGTAATCATTTTTGATATTAACCATAAAATCACACCCATACATACATTATTTTAGGTCCATGGCAAGGAAGGGCGATATGGAATTAATGCTACACTTAGGTTACAAGAGCACCTCAGGACTCTCTGAACTTTTCTACATTATTAACAAGATAAGACTAACTTTTTGGTTGCAAGGTGGTAAGGTTAGGTAAAGCCATTTGTTCAGAATATGTCTATATGGTAAAAGTCATTTCCTCATGGTGTCATATCTATGAGGCATTTTCTTGGTTGATGATTGAGATAGGAGGACCCAACACAGTTTGGATAGTGCTATTCCTGGGGAAATAGGCCTGGGCTGTATAAGACAGATGGCTGAGTAAACCAGTAAGCAGCATTCCTCTCTGGTCTCTGCTTAAGTTCCTTCTCCAGCTTCCTTCCTTGAACCCTTGCCTTGAATTTCCTCAATGGTGGCCTGTCACTTGGGAGTGTAAGATATATATTATAAATATAAATACACTGTTATGCACATATACATGTGTGCGTGTGTGTGTGTAATAGTATATTTATTTAAAAACCAGACCTTCTGGCTGGGGGTGGTGGTGTTCGCCTTTAATCCCAGCACTCAGAAGGCAGAGGCAGGCGGATCTCTGCGAGTTCAAGGCCAGGCTGGTCTACATAGTGAGTTCCAGGGGCTATAGGGAGACCCTTTCCAAAAAAGACCAAAAAAACAAAAAAAAAAAAAAAAAGTAATAAAATAAAATAAAATAAAATAAAATAAAAGGGCTTCTGGACCAGATGTGATGGCATACTTTCATTCCCATCACTCAGGAGGCAGAGGCAGGCAGATCACTGTGAGACTGAGGACAGTCAGGTCTAGATACTAGTGTCAGGCCAGCTGGGGCTACAGGGGGACCCTGTATTAAAAAAATTAATCAAAGCAGGGGGCACAGTCACCAGCTTCCTGGGGCCAGCTTCTTTCCTGGGTAAGTTTGGCTGCACGCCCACTGCGACTTGACTTCCCCATCCTTGTTCTCCCTCCTAACTCCCCGACCCCCTCTCTCCTCCTAACTTGGGCACTTGCCCATTTCTTCTCTTGGCACCCTAGACCTCTGGACTGGCTCTTGGCCCAGGCTCCCCACTGCTTCCTGATCCTTTGCACCCAGACTAACCCAGTTCCTAGGTCTAGTACCTGGGAACGTTCAGGACTGGTTCCCCCGACCCCTTGCCTTTGCATGCATGAGATAGACCCTGGTCCCAGACTAGCCCAGTCCCCAACTTCCTGAGGCCAGCATCTTTCCTGGAGGGATCCAGACCTTAGAAGAGGCCTGAGAGCATCAGATCCTCATCTGACTTGGGCCTCTGTGTGAAATCCTGAGCAGCAGGACAAAAGCAATCTGGCCCCTCTAATATAAAATCAAAGGAGACAACCTGAAGCCTAGACCATCCAGCTCTTCATGCTCAACAAGTAAACCACAAAGGCACATAAAGTTTACAGAAAGAATCAGACCTAAACTGAATAAAGGAAGGCATGAGTCTCACACAAGAATCAGAAACTACAAAAGAAATTCACATGTTGAAGTCACAGAGAAAAAATAATAATATGAAAAACTGAAATAATATACATCCACCAAGTACCAACAGTCCTGTAGAGGGGTACAATGAGAAACCCCTAAAGATAACAGAGACATGGAATTCAAAGAACAATTATAAACACGATAAGAACATAGAAAGAAATCAAAGAACTGAAAGAAGACAGGGACAAACTTCTGAATGAATTCAGAAAAGAGAAATATTGAAGAATATTCAGGCTGAAATGAAGAAGGAAGTGGAAACCCTCAATACACCAATTAGAAATTACAGGAGAAAGCCTCACCATTAAGATGAATGAAATGGAATACAGACTATCAAGACTGGAAGACAAAGTGGATGAATTAAATCAGTCAAGCAAAGGTTATGAAAAATTTAAGAACATAAAAGAATGGAATAAGCAGGAATTGTGTGACACTATAAAAAGACCAAACTTATACATTATAGGCATGGAGGAAGGAGAAGATTCTCAAGACAATGTTATGGACCAGATCTTCAACAGGATTATAGAAGAAAATTTCCTGAAATTACAGAAAGACTTGCCTATACAAATACAAGAAGCACATAGAACACGAAATAGACAGGACCAGAAAAGAAACTCTTCATGTCTCATCACAGTAAAAACACTAAACATACAGAACAAAGAGAAAATACAGAAAGCTGCAAAAGAAAACCAAGAAGTCACATATAAAGGAAAACCCATCAGAATTACAGCTGACTTATCAGTGCAAACTATGAAAGCCAGAAAAGCCCTGAACAAAGTATTCCCAGTTCTCAGTGACCACAGTTATCAACCCAGATTACTTTACCCAGACAAAATATCTATTATAGTCTAAGATGAGAGAAAAATCTTCCATGACATACATAAATACACTGAAAGAATTCATGTTCACAACACCAGCCCTTCAAAGAGTTCTTGAAGCAATACAAAGAGCTGAAGAAAGGAATGACTATACCCAAGGCTTAACAGAAAGAAACTTAATGAACGCATAACTGGAAACACACAGCTACACCAAGAGTACAAATAGAAATCAAAATAACAGGAATCAATGACAGCCATCTTTTGTTAATAACTTTAAATATAAATGGACTGAATTCCCCACTCAAAAGACACAGATTAGTTGAATGGATTAAGAAACAAAACCCATCTTTTTGTTGTCTGTAAGAAGCACATCTTACTTTCAAGTACAGGCATTACTTAAGGTGAAAGAATGGAAAAAAAATATTCCAATCAAATGGTACTAAGAAAAAAGCAAGAGTTACAATTCTAATATCTGACAAAATAGACTTCAAACTAAAATTAATCAGAAGAGTAAAGAAGGCCAATTCATTCTGATCAAAGGAATAATTGACCAAGAAGTTATTACAATTATGAGCATATTCACCAAAATCTAAGGCACCCAACTTAATAAAAACAATACTAGAGGAATTTAGGACCCAGATTAATCCCAACTCATTAATAGTACGGGATTTTAGTACCCCATTGTCTCCATTAGATAGGTAAACAGGACAGAGAATCCACAGAGATATCTGAATTAAACAATACCATACATCAAAGGGCCTAACAGACATCTATCAAATATTCCACCCAAGCACCAAAGAATATACTTTCTATTCAGCACCCGATGGAACTTTCTCCAAAATCAACCACATACTGGGGCACAAAACAAAATTTAACAAATGCAAAGTGATTGAAATAATTCCATGCATTCTATCAGACCACAATGCAATAAAGTTTCAAATCAACACCATAAGAAACCCTAGTAACTATGTGGACATATGGAGATTAAACAACACACACCTGAATGATGAATGGGTCAAAGGAGAAATTAAGAAAGAAGTATAAGTATTCCTAAAACTAAATGAAAAGGACAATACAACAAAATAAAACCTCTGGGACACACAGAAAGCAGTCCTTAGAGGGAAGTTTATAGCTCTAAGTGCCTACATTAAAAAATCAGGAAGAACACAAATAAATGACTTAACATTGCAACTCAAGACACTTGAAAAGCAACAACAAATGAAACCCAAACCCAGGAGACAAGAAGAAAGAACAGAAATCAGAGAAGAAATTAATGAAATAGAAACAAAGAAAATAATATAAAGAATCAGTGAATCCAAGAGCTGGTTATTTGAAAAGATAAACAAGATAGACAGACCCTGTGATGGCTAATCCTGGGTGTCAGTTTGACTGGATCTGGGATTAACTGAAATGAGAGAGATCTTCTTGATTGGATCATCTGAAGCTGGAAGACACACCCTAAATGTGGGTGTTACCTTCTGATGGCAGCCTGTATAAAAGGCCATGAAAGAAGAGAATGCCTGGCTTCTTGCTGCTTGCCTTCTCTCTCACTGGTGAGTTTGTCTTGCTACTGCAGACTGAAGACTAGCTGATTTGTCGGACCTTCAGCACCAGATTGGGACTACTGAGACATCCAGCCTTGTGAACTGAGTGACTATGGATTCTCAGCCTCTCCAGTGTGGTCCAGCCATTGTTGGACTACTCAGACTCCTGTGAGCTAAGCTGATAAATCCTATACATATATATTCGTTCTACCGGTTCTGTTTCTTTGGAGAACCCTAATACAGATTGTGGTACCAGGAGTGGTTCTAGAGAAACAGAATTGAAAGGATGAATTTCTTTAATGGGCTTGTTGGTATTTGGAGCAGGCTCTCCATATCAGAGTCTTCAGATAGCATGGAGAGCACTGAAAATCCGTGGTGCAGACTATTTGAAATAATTACAGAGATAGACCCATTTGAATCTCCTAATTCACCTCTTGTGAAGAGCAAGATATTTAGTGACTCTATACATAAAACATTTCACAATTTGTAGAAAAATAAGAAAAATGATGCTGGCTGGTTACTTCTAGCATCTCTGGATAAAGTGATGAAGATAAGCTCCATATTCGAATCAACAGTTTAAATGTTTCCAAGTGTGCCCTGGAAGAGAATCTTCTCTCCAGCAGCCAGAGAGCTAAAGCTGCAGAAAATCAAGCTGGAGCCCTTACTTGGTTGACCTACAACGCAACACGCAAATTTAATTCCCAGCCTCGAAGGGTGTCACCAGTAAAGGTGAGGGCATTGGTAGGGAAAGATTGGAATCCTGACACGTGGGTTGGAGATGTGTGGGAGAACCCTGAGGAGGCTGAGAATTTTGAATCCTCAGACTCTGAGGAATTTGATTCACCTGGTGAATTAATCTCCCCACCCTCAGCAGACCCACCCTCCCCATCCTTGCCTAAGGAAACTAATCCCATTGAGGAAGCTAATCCCATTCAGCAAAATGAAGCTGATGTCCCTCAGGGCCCAGTTGTTGTTGCCTTTAGGCCTATAACCAGACTCAAGGCTAAGCAGGCCCCGAGAGGAGAGATAGAAAGTGTGGTACATGAGGAGGTGCACTACACCACTAAAGAACTTAGTGAATTTGCTAATTCTTTCAAGCAGAAGTCTAATGAATATGTATGGGAATGGATTTTAAGGGTATGGGGTAATGTTGGAAGGAACATAAAATTAGATCAGGCTGAGTTTATTGACATGGGCCCCCTGACTGGAGATTCTAGGTTTAATATGGAAGCTTGTGCAGTTAAAAGAGTTAAAGGTTTATTTGACTGGTTGGCTGAGGTATTTATTAAAAGATGGCCTACTGACAGAAAGCTGGAGATACCTGATATCCCTTGGCTTAGTGTTCATGAAGGGATTGTAAGGCTCAGGAAAACTGGTATGCTCGAGTGGATTCGCAGTGCAACACCAAATCCTCCACAATGGGAGGGCCCAGAGGGAGGACATGCCTTTTACTGATTTTATAACATGGAAAGTATTGAGAGAGACACCAGAACATTTGAAGAGCTTTGTTTTTGCTCATTTCCTTATGCTGAATCTTACAGTTGGAGATGCTGCTGCTCAATTGCATAAATTAAAGGTAAATATAATAGGTGTAACAGGACCTCAGTGTAGGGGTCAGGTGGCAGCATTGAATTACCAAAGACAAGGTGAGCGTACTTATCGTAATGGGTGGCAAAGGCAAAACAATACCTACAATGGCATGACTCGAATGGACCTGTGGTACTGGCTAATCAATCATGGTGTTTCCAGGGACCACATACATAAGAAGCCTACTAACTTTTTATTTGATCTGTATAAGCTCTAGGACTAATGACAGGAAGTCAGTATTGGATCGTAGCAATAGAGAATCTAACTCAGTCAACCAATTTCCAGACTGGAGACAGTTTACAGACCCACAACCCCTTGAATGAAGGGAAGGCCTGGTGCCCTTGAGGAAGGACCTTGTCACAGTGCCAAAGAGTTATACTGTTTGCCTCTCACCCATCCTTTCCCAGAGGGACCTGCTGCCTTTTACTAGAGTAACTGTACATTGGGGAAAAGAAAATAGTCAGACAGTCCACGGCCTATTGGATACTGGTTCTGAGTTGACACTGATTCCTGGAGACCCTAAAAAGCATTGTGGCCCTCCAGTTAAAGTAGGGGCTTATGGAGGTCAGGTAATAAATGGAGTTTTGGCTGAAGTACGACTGACAGTGGGTCCAGTGGGTCCCCGAATTCACCCTGTGGTTATTTCCCCAGTACCAGAATGTATAATTGGGATAGACATACTTAGGAATTGGCAAAATCCCCACGTTGGTTCCCTGACCTGTGGAGTGAGGGCCATTATGATTGGAAAGGCCAAATGGAAACCACTAGGATTGCCTCTGCCAGGGAAAATAGTGAACAGAAAACATTATCACAGCCCTGGGGGGATTGCAAAAATTAGTGCTACCATTAAGGATTTAAAAAATGCAGAGGTGGTGATTCCCACCACATCTCCCTTTAATTCTCCTATTTGGCCTGTGCAGAAGACAGATGGGTCATGGAGAATGACAGTTGACTATCGAAAACTTAATCAAGTAGTGACTCCAATTGCAGCTGCTGTACCAGATGTGGTTTCCTTACTCGAGCAGATTAATATGTCTCCTGGTACCTGGTATGCAGTGAGAGAGATCTTCTTGATTGGATCATCTGAAGCTGGAAGACACACCCTACTAAATTTGAAAAACTAAAAGAAATGGATGGGTAACTAAAAGCATGGGAACCACAAATCTAACCCAAGAGCAGTTCAACAGCTTCAACAGACCAATAAAACATAAGGAAATTGAAACAGCAATACAAAAAATCCTGACTAAAAAAAGCCCAGGAACAGATGGATTTACAGCAGAATTCTACCAGACATTTAAATATCTATATCCAATACTACTTAACTCATTCCAAAAGAAGGAAATGGAGGGAGAACTTCCAAATTCCTTCTATGAAGCCAGCATCACTCTAATACCAAAACGAGGTAAATATACAACCAATAAAGAAAACTATAGACCCATATCCTTAATGAACATAGATGAAAAAATTCTCAACAAAATGCTTGCAAACCGCATACAGACACACACCAAAAAGATCATCCATCATGATCAAGTCGACTTTATTCCAGAGGCAGGGATGGGGTTCAATATATGTAAGTCAATAAATGTCATAAATCATTTAAATGGGCTCAAAGACAAGAACCACATGGTCATCTCAATAGATGCAGAGAAGGCCTTTGACAAAATTCAACATCCATTTATGCTCAAAGTCCTAGAGGGAATTGAACTGGACGGAACTTACCTCAACATAATTAAAGCCATAGGCAACAAACCCACAGCCAACATCATTCTAAATGGAGAAAAACTGGAAGCATTCCCATTGAAATCAGGAACCAGACAAGGCTGTCCATTATCTCCACTTCTCTTAAACATAGTGCTTGAAACTTTTTCAAGAGCAGTAAGACAAGAGAAGAAAATTAAAGGAATAATAATTGGAAGAGATCAAATTATACCTTTTTGTAGACAATATGATATTTTATCTAAGAGACACCAAAAATTCTACCAGTAAACACCTAGAAATGATTAGCACTTTCAGTAAAGTGGTAGGTAACTGAAAATTAATTAAAATTAATCTACAAAAGTCTGGTAAAAATTAATCTACAGAAATCTGTAGTCTTTTTTTACACCAGTAACAAGCAGTCAGAGACAGAGTACATGGGAACAGTCCCTTTCACAATAGCCTCAAAAAACAAAAAAAAAATCTCGTAATAAACCTGACCAAAAACATTAACAACCTCTACAATGAAAAACTTTTAATCTTTTTTAAAAAAAATATTTATTTATTATGTTTATTTTTTGTGTATGTGTGTATTGCCTGCATGTCATGAAATGCCTATAGAGGACAGAAGAGACTGTTGTACACCCTGGAACTGGAGTTAGGGACTGTTGTTAGTTGTCATGTGGGTGCTGGGATTCATACCCGGGACTTCTGCAAGAATAGTCAGTGTTCTTATCTGCTGAGCCCTCTCTCCAGCCCCCCCAAATTTTAAACCTTTAAAGAAAGAGATTGTGGAAAACATCAGAACATGGAAGGACCTCCCATGCTCATGGATTGGAAAAATTAATATTGTGAAAATGGCAATCCTACCAAAAGCCATTTATAGATTGATTGCAATGCCAATCAAAATACCCATGACATTCTTCACAGAATTGAAAAAACACCATCCTAAGATTCATATGGAAGCCCAAAAGACCGAAGCAACCCTACGCACTAAGAGCAATGCTGGGGGGATTACTACACCAGATTTTAAACTGTATTACAGAGCTATAGAAATAAAAAAAAAAAAAAAAAAACCAACCTTGGTACTGGCACAAAATAGACCTGTAGATCAATGGAACAAAACTGAGGATCCAAATATAAGTACATACTATTTCAGCCACCTGATATTTGACAAAGGGGCCAAGAATATTCACTGGAGGAAAGACAGCATGTTCAGCAAATGGTGCTGGCAAAAGTGGATCTCCACCTGTAGAAGAATGAAACTAAGCCCCTATCTTTCACCTTGCACAAATGGTCAGCTCCAAATGGCTCAAAGACCTCAATGTGAAGCCTGAAACTCTGAAACTGTTAGAATAAAACATTGGCAAAAACCTACAAGATATAGGTGTAGGAAAGGATTTTCTAAACTGGACATCAATTGCTTAGGAAACAAGGTCAAGAATCAACAAATGGGGCACCATTAAACTAAAAAGCTTCTCTACATCAAAAGAAGCAATCAAGAAAGTCAAGAAAAAACCCACAGAATGGGAGAAAATCTTCACCAGCAATACATCTGATGGAGGTTTAACATCCAGAATATCTAATGAACTCAGAAAACAAAGTTATCAAGAAAGGAAGTAACCCAATTGAAAGATGGGCTAAGGAGCTGAACAGAGAGTTCTCAAAAGATGAAATAAAGATGGCTAAGAAGCATCTTAAAAGGTGTTCAACATCATTAGTAATTATGGAAATGCAAATTAAAACCGCTTTAATATTTCATCTTACCCCAGTCAGGCTGGCTAAGATCAAGAAAACAAATGATAACAAATGTTGGAGAAGATGGAGGGAAAGGAGAACACTTATCCACTGGTGGTAGGGTAGCAAATTTTTCAACCCCTATGGAAAGAAGTGTGGAGAACCCTTGAAAAACTAAAAATGAACCTACTATTTGACCCAGTTATACCATTCCTTGGCATATACCCAAAGAACTCATCCTATTGCAGAGACACATGTACATCCATGTTTGTTGCTGCTCTTTTCACAATAGCTAAGATATGGAAGCAATCTAAGTGTCCCTCAACTCATGAGTGGATAATGAAAACATGGTTCATTTATACAGTGGAGTTTTACTCAACAGCAAAGAAAGATGAAATCATGAAATTTGCAGGTAAATGGATGGAACTAGAAACTGTTATACTAAGTGAAGTAACACAGACTCAGTAAAACAAAAAAAGTATGCTCTCCCACATATGTGGATCCTAGCACCAAACTCTGATAAGTGAGTATGTACCCAGACACAACTACAGAAACCAAGATAATGAAAAGGAACCAGGGAGGTAAAGGAAAAAGAGAACCTGAAAGAGAAGAACAATAGGAAACAAGTGTTAATAAGGGAGACAGGGATAAAATTGGGGTTATTTTAATGAGAAGGGTGAGGAGAGTTATACAAGGAACCTTGGGAAGGGAAAGGAGCTCAAGAGAGGGGAGATCATAGGAGAAGGGTTTTATCAAGCGACAAATGGGAAAAATAGGAAAACCATGGTGGAAGGGTTAAACAATGAGAGAGATAAATTATGCCTAGCTAGTTTTAAAAAAAACAAAGGGAACCACATTAGCCCAACAACCTACTGACAAATTATACATACAGCTATCTCAAGGAGCATAATATGTCTAGTCAAGGTTTATCAGAGAATGTTTGGTTTTTGCCCAAGCTTCATCTATGTAGTGCATAGTAATTAAAAGTACCAGACTTGTGGAAGTAACCTTCTAGGATGTTTAACAGCCATACTTTGAGGCCTATACTAATCTGGTCAGAAGGACTTAAAGGATTGTTTTTGCTACTTGCTCTCCAAGGTTGACTAAATTCCAGGGGACTATGGAGGATCTCTCAAAATGTCATGTAAATATGGTGAGTCACCTGTCCTCTTGATCAAGGAGGCATTGGAGACCCCACCAGGTGGACTTGAACCAGTGTCCAGTCTATAAAGAAGAAGGTCATTAAAGTGGAAACATTTCCTCCATGCTTCCAAGCAAAGTCAGCCACAGTCGAGCAGGACCTTTAACTTATCTTTACATAGATGGAACTGGTAAAAGAATAAGTGCCAAGGGATCCTTCCAAGCCACTGTGACCCCTGAGGAACAGATACTCAGACAACCTTAAAAATAAAAATAAATTGATTAATCTGGGCCAACTGTATGGTCTTAAGCACCCAAAAGGAAAGTATAACCAAAGACTAGAGTGATCAGTATAATTCTTTAAGAGTCCATGTATATAGCTAAAGGCTACATAACAAGAAACAATGCCAGAGAGGAAATACCTTCCTTTGAGTTGTTGGCCAGGGTGGCCAAAGTGACCCCCCAGACAGTAACCCAGCATAGAACTGGGAAAATGAAGAGCAGACCCCAATCTTATCTAAAGAAATTTTGGCAACTGATTGCTGGTTGATGAGGAAGAGCTGATCTTCCTAAAACAAGGAACTCTAGATAGGCTGACTGGACTTAGTGGATGGACTTGCATTAGGGAATGGTTGGGACACTGATAACACAGTGGACAGTAACAGGGATGACAAAGAATATGGGCTCCAGTGGGCATGGGCTGTGGGGGGGGGGGCTATGGTAGGGTGCCATTTGTCATGTCGGTATAAAGAGGAATAAGATTATTTAGGAGGTTGTGTATGAAATACATACAAAAAGATCTATAAATAATAAATAAAAAATAAAAGCAGAGATAAAGAGATGACTCAGTGGTTAAGATCACTGATTGCTTTTGCAAAGGACCCACATGGTGGCTAATAACCATCTGTAACTCCAGTTCCAGGGGATCTGGCATCTGCTTTTGATCTCTGTAGTTATTGCACTACACAGTTCCACTTACTGCACTTACACACATGCAGGCAATACACACATACAAATAAAATAAAATAAAAATTGTAAGTAAAAGAAAGAAGAAGAGAAGAAAAAAGAAAAGATAACTTCTGAATCATTTTTCAAATGTCAAAGGAAAGCATTGTTGAGACTTTATTATAATCACTTCAAATTTATTTAAGACCATTGGCATTTTCTTTGGGCTGTTCCCTACTCAAGATGCCCATGTCTTTAAATTTGTTCCTATCTCTGTGTCTCTTAAGTGCATCCGTTCACTGAGGATACAAAAATGCATGGTTTTTCAGAGCAAATAAAGTCTAGAGACAAGACTAGCTCAGGCCATATGTAAAGAAGAGAAGCAGTCATTCAGTACATCTGTCAGAATATTGTTCCATCATATTTACACCATAAACACTTAAAAGGGAAAACTACAAACATCAAACAAATTTAGTTGTGTAAAAATAAATATAAACCTTTAAAAACCACATGAGGGGCTGGAGAGATGGCTCAGCAGTTCAGACCATTTACTGCTGTTGCAGAGGATCCGGCTTTGGTTTCCAGCACCCACATGGTGGCTAACAATCATCCTTAACTCCAGTTCCAGGGGATCTGAGGCCCTTTAGTGGCCTGTAGAGGCACTGCATGACATTGGTGTGCCTACATGAAGACAAAGCACAACACACACACACAGACACACAGACACAGACACAGACACACACACACACACACACACACACACACACACACACACAATGAAATCTGGCTTAGAATCCATGCCATCTACGTTCTACTTAAGAATGAGATAAAATTATGGCCATTCCACCCTTAGACAAGTAAAGGTAAAATAATTACCATAGAAAACCCCATTCCTAACATACAAATAAAGTCATCTTAAATTATTTGTCTCTCTCACCAAGATCGCTTCATAAAGTTATCAAAAAGGTAGTACTAAAATAGTAAGCAGTAAGTATGTACAGCAGGCAAGAGATTTTAAGTAAAATGCAGATGCTGCTTAAATATACATTTATATTTTAACATTCTGGTCCAAGTATCTCTGAGCATTTCTGAACCTATTGTATTCCTTCTGTGTACTCAGAACCAAAAGCAAAAATCAAAACAGCCCCAGTGTTACTGACTCACAGTATGGGCCGACACAGGTTACTGTTGTTATATTCTTATTTAAGTTTTGAAAGTTATTTTTGCCTTTTAATTTGCTGTCCAAAATGTGTATGAATGTTTACTGGAATAGTTTACTGGGGGGGGAGTTGCTCATCATTTAAACAATGTTAATGAAGGACTAACCTTTTACATTTAACATTTATTCCCTTCCTTTGCTTTCTGTAAACAATTTACCCTTTTCTTTCTCTCCCAAAGGACATAGTATAATGAACATACACAAGATTATTTAAATGAATAATTTTAATTTCTTTGAATAGAATCTTTAAAAAGCAAGCATGGAATTACTTTCTCAGTTGAGATGCTTTAAAATATTTTTAGAAAATTCATATATAAAGCTTTAAAATTCTAACCACTTTAAAGGAACAATGATTGAGATAGCTTTTTTGTAATGTAACAAGATTTATTTTACTCAGGCTACAGAAGACATTATAAAGCCTGGCAGGATTTTTAGCTCATTTTTAGTGGATTATTACACTTAATAATAATAAATACTTATTTATCAAATTTAAAGGCTACAGCTCTTATGCAGTATTTTCATGCATGGAGATGTGCAACTTTTGTAACTGATGAATGTTAACAAGAAAGAGATGTTTTCTTTATGTAGTAACTGCTGTTGCTCCCCAAATCCCTTTGAAATCCTGTTCAATGTGTCATTGTCTTGATGTTAGATGAAATTGATCCCATCATTTTGCTGCTGTGATGGCTTTCAGAGGCGCCATCCATTTCATTTGTTCTCATTAAAGTTTGCTCAAAACTTCCACTCAGTGACTTTAATCATTCTCTGGGTGTGAATAAAGAAAAAACACAGGCCCAAGAGACCATGTTACCCTCATCATGTGGGCTAAGGATGAACGCACACATGGAGATGTGAGAACTACAAAGGCGTGGAACCATTACTTTGATAAAGCTCATTTGGCATTTGCCTTGGCCCCAGGCCCTTCTGTGTAAGCAAGTAAATTCCTTTTATTATTATTTAAGCTCCTTTGAAAGTAACTATATGGAATTCATGAATGATATTAATAAATTTGTAAAGTAGCAGTACTCTAACTTTCATTTTTTAAGTATGTTTTCACATCTTTGGATAGCTCAGCTCCTTATTGTGGTTATTTGGAAAACTGATCACCTTCTTGATATAACAAATGGTCAGCTATTGATCAGTCTTTTAACTGGCATTGTTATAACACTATGTATGTTATGTTTCTGTTCATTAGAAATATTCTTACATACTGTTGCATTAATTTCTATATAAAACTAGGGAATGATAACATCCAGTTGTCTTTAAAATCAACTGTTTACCATGATTTGTATATACTCTTAAAAAAACCTTTTAACATATGGGAACATTGCTATTAAATGGACATAATTTTTATATTTCTTCTCATAAAAAGACTTTGCAACTGTACCTGTAGTGCAGTTGTCAATGGTACTTGCGTTGCATAGATAAAGTCGTAGGTTTAATCCCCACTATTGAGGAAACAAAGAAATAAAAGAAGACAAAAAGATTTTATAGTGGATAATAATCAGCTAGACTCCTTCAAGATGCAAAGCACTATGATCTTGTTGCAGGTGAAATACCAGGCTCTGAGGGAACAACAAGATCGAGGAGCCTGGACCATGGAGAGTATCAGGAAAAATGGATCCTCTTGTTCTTTCAAACCTTGGTAATTGGCTTAGTGATTGTCATACTCTGCATGACTTCTCGGTGTGTGCTCTGCACGACTTTTCCCAAAGTATGCTGATGATATTTAGATTTTTCCATTTTCTAGATATTTAGTGTGTTATTATATGAATACTATTTTTTCAGATTTATAAATTTGTAATCTTCTAGGTTCAAAACTAGGAAAGCTTCTTCATAGTCTATGAGCTCTTTACAACATCTTCAAGTCATGATCAATTCTCCTTTGAAATGTGCCTGCTGGCGAAGCATGCATTTGTTCCTTAGAATTTATTTTCATAGTTCTAGTGGAGAGTCCATTCATCTATGCATTTAGCCTACATGTACTCCCCAGCATCTAGAAACCCATCAGCATTAGTATAACTCTAGCTAAATGATTATTTTTCATAAATCTGCTATACTCTATCTCAATTTTCTCTATTTCTTTGATATACTTAAAATATGCATTTACAGCAAGGTTTAAGAGCTTATGAACACATGCATTTCACTAGTTCAGACTTAATGACTTAAAAACTACATTGTCATATTTACAATTATATAAGTGAAAGTCTATTCCACTTAATAATATATGGTTATTTGGAACATGTTTGATATGATAAAACTATTATTTTTGGAAGAGAAATGTTTCAAGGTTTCAAGGTTGATAATCATGCTCCTGGTGAGTGTATACAATATGGTTATTCACTGAGTGATACATGTTTATAGAAGGCTAGTGACAAACAAAAGTCCAGTCATTTCTGCATAGACTATGCCACATATTTTCTCATACTTAATTCCTGATCATGATGTCCTTTCTATGCTTTCAGAAGAATCTAGACCACTTTATATTGATTAAAGAATGGGAAAGTACATTGATATGGTTTTAAACATAGCTTGAACATAGTTTCAAATAGTTCAGGGAATGCTTCCATTTCTGACATCTGTCTCTTTGCAGCAACACAATTAGATGGGGCAAATAAAGCCCAATAACTCTATCAAGAGACAGGCTAAAAGTAGAGAGGAACTGTAAGATGGAGGGAAATCAAAATGACTAAAGTATCAAAAGTGAGATGGGAAGAGGAAAAGAAAATTAGTATACATGTTAGAAGACCAAAGGAGCATTACTACTTTTTCTGTTTACTCATTTTCTTCGGTATTGACATGACATTCCTAATAGTTCCAGGTATCTTATAGAGACCAAAATCTGTTTGCTCAAGTCCTGGCCATAAAGTGGTGTGATATAAGTATAGACCCTACACACATCCTCCCTTTTACTTGACAATGTCTAGATTACTCCTATTATCTAATGCAAAGAACATAGTTTCAAATAGTTTAGGGAACACTCACAAAGATATAATTTTTATGTTCACTACAAGTAGACTTTTAAAATGTTTTTGTTTCAAGGTTAGTTTATTCACAGATGTAAAAGCCACAGATGCATAGGGTTGACTTCAAGTATGTGTACATATGTAAACATACTAAACAAACATACAAAACATATATAATAAATAAATGTATTAAAGTATCAAAAATTCATGAACATAATAAATATATACATGAAATAAACTTTCAAAGCATCAAAAATGCATGAGCAATTTTAACTCATATTTTAGGCAATTGGTACACATAGATGGATATGGATATAAATGAATATATTTGTATAAATACAAATATTTATGTTACATGAGCAGAAAGTAGTTATCATTAGTGATTCAATTTTGAAATATTTATTTATCATTAAAACCTCCAGATCAAATCACTACTTTTGAAATATATTGAGAATTAAAATTGACTTATAAAAATGCTAATGAATAGCAAGATTTTAGCCAAAATAAAAATTAATTACTATTGTTATCATAAACATCATTACTATTTTTATTACTTTGCAGGGCTGTAAACCAAATGAAAGTCCTCATGCCTACTAGGCAAATGTTCTGCCACTAAGATATAAGCCCAGTTTTTTCATTTCTTTTTTCTTATTTAAATTTTATTTTTTGTTATTTGCTCGAGACAGCATATCAAAATGTTACTCATGCTGGCCTTGAACTCATTCAGTAGCTGACTAGCCTTAAGTTTGCAACCCTCCTACCTAGTGAAACAGTTTAAGATTTCATTTAGAAAGTCAGAGTTCACTGTTTCAAGGGATCCACAAAGAAGTCCAATTTATATGTTTGAGCTTTTATCAACATAATAATAATTTGTATTTTGTTGATTTTATTTCATAGTGAATAGTATTTAATTTTATAAATAGAGACTACAGATTTCAAAATCCTTGTTTATCAGAATACAACTATATAACTAGCAGAATGTGCAAGAATTTTCTTTTCCCATTAGGGTTCTGTCAGTAGATGTTGACTGTACTTCTTTGTCACTGAGATATGCTTTTCTAACTGTTCAACTCTAAATTCCTTGCACCATTTTGCACAATTAATATACACTAACCTTTCAAGCAGACAGCAGAAAATCGTAATTGTCTGGAAACATTGCCTGTTGCTTCAATATTCTTAGTGAAGTCAGAATCATGACATTTTTCTCTGTTTAAAAACATCCACAGACTTTTCATCGATTTAAAAATAAAGTAAATAATCCTTACCATTAATTACAACCTTCCAGGGTGCCAACCTTACGGATTTCATTGACTTATTTTTTGCACCTTGAGTGCTTTTCTTTGTTGGATTTATCCATGCAGTCATCTTTCTGGAAGGTTCCTCAATCCCATCTCATTTTGCCTTGGTATCCTTGGTTTTTCTACCAAGCTTTCTCTTAGTCAAAGTTCTTGCTAAGCTGATTCAGTGAGTCCTTTGTCTAAACAGCACCTTTTTTACATTCTGTTGCTGGCAGTCACTTTTGAAATATTTCATCTTCTTATATTATTTTCATTAACTCTTTCCACTTCTCTCATTAACACTTCTATCCCTCCCAAATTATCCTAATTATTTCCTTGCTGGCTTCCCTTTTCTTGAGTAAGCAACTCTGTAAAGTGGTAGATGGATCATATCTGTCTAATCTCTGTCAAATAAGATGAATGAATGAAGGCATGGAGTATTTGTTAAAATGAAGTAGAGGTAATATAAGACTGTTAGTACAGAACTGTATTGCTTATAAGCTATTTTGCATAGTATATTAATAATATTTTTTTTTCTTTTTATTTCTGAGTACTTGGCATTGTTTTTCAACACTAAGATATGGGAAAAATAAGGTTTAACTTGTTTTGAGGCAAGAATTTGGAAGTTGTTATAATTTATAACCCTTTCTAGAAACCAGCCAATAGTCCTATTACAATATTTGAACAATTTTAGTAGAATTTAATGTAACTGAAAAATCTCCACTTGAAAGGTTCAAAGTCTTCATCTTCTAAATTACCTACATTGGATCATCCCTGCTTCAATTTATAAACTTTAGTAAAATGGTCCTTATTGTATCTTTTTATCTTAATCTCTTCCACAAAAAACTTTGAGCCAATTTTTCTTTAGTTTTTGAAGCAAGTCTGAATTTTGAGCATATAATCAGTTGCTCGTAGAATTTTCTGTTGCGGATCTATAAAACATTGTTTCTGCAGTTCTGAGTGATTAAAATCCATATAACCATCATCCTAATGATGTAAGTTTGTCTTCAGTATATCCTATAGCAAAATGGTGTTACTGTCACATAATCTGTTACATGGACCATTTATTTATTCATATACACAGCTTTTGTAGTTTGGCTTGATAATTCCTTAGACCTGGGCAGATTTACATCCCAGTTTTGCATACTTAGAACACTGTTGTTTGTTTGTGTGGAAGATGGTCTCTTATAGCTCAGGATGACTTAGAAATCTTTATGTAGCCATGGATATCTTTGAACTCTGGATCTCCTCTGGTACTGCTGGGATTATAGGTAAGTATGACTACACCAGGCTTTTGGAATACTCTAGTCTTAAAGACAAGGTTCAAGATTTATGTTTGAAAAAAATCACTTTTGAACTTTCTGGAAATACTTGATTATCAACAAAGGCTTATTCAAGCTGCTTGTATAGGTTTTGAAAACGTGTTGATATTTTTACTTTTAAGTTGTCACAGGATGCTAATTGTATCCTCTGTGAGAACCTGTCTGACTGCCCAGTGTCTTCAGAAGCCTCCAATCTCTCAGGTGCATTGTACAATCTTCTTTCTCCAAGGCTTTCTAGAATTCAGGATACATGCCTGACTCATCCTAGTCATTCATTCTTGAAGTGTTCAGTGAATTTTTTTAAGTATATGATTATACGGACTTTAATGTATTCCATTAGCCATAGTACATTTATATCTACTAAGAAATCTAAAATAATAAAACCATTGGTAGACATTTGGAGCAAATTAAATTAGAGTTATATCTATTTAAGGCTATGGATATTGAAGATGGCTCTCTACTCCATATATAAGTAGAGAAATTCTAGGCAGGTAAAACGTTCCTTGTCTAGTTCTTTTACAGTGAACATTCCATAATTTTTCTGACAACATAAAAGGGAAACTTATTTTCTGAAAATCCTTCCTATATTGGATTGTAAAATAGAGTATATTTTATTCAAATATTGTTGTTGTTTAAATAGCATGCAAAATAAATAAATATATGGATAAGCTGTTTGAAAACTAACCAGATGTTACATTTAAAGTTATTCCTGATGCTCTAAAAGTTACTGATAGTGTACGCTTAATATAGACAACACTATGGGCTGGAAAATCAGTAGCCAACAATTGTAACAGCTCTAGGAAATATTCTGAAGGTTTATCTTGATGACATTCTTATGAATTTAGATGAACCATGCTTAAATGTTCTCTGTCATTGTTCCTTTTGATGCTGGGCAGGTCAATTTCTGTCCAAGGAAGAAACAAGCTCTAAATGGCAATTAATACAAAACGACTCAACTATCCTTGTTAATGGCTTTGCTCTCTTCACCCAGAAGCAAGGGTTAACTCTGATGTGCTCAAAGAATTCTCTTAACTGCAAGTTTGCCAGCAAATCTGCGGCCTACACAGACCCAGGGAAGGAGAGCATGCAGAGGCACTTTACATTAGCTGCACTCTTCATATTCGTGCTATGCTAATTAAGCAAGTACAGCAATCTGATGCAATGATGGCACTTAAACTGAGCTCTTTAATGGCAATAATGTGCCTCTAAGGGCACAAGCTAGTGTCCTGCCAATGAATTTAATATACATCTGGACAAGATAAAGGTCAGAAGGGTGCCAAGGTGCCAATGAGTGCTTCCAAGCAGGAGGTTCAGAGTAAACCTGATTCTATTTTCACTAATAAAATTCTGATAAAAGCTTTGGGTTTTGCTATCACTATTAGTATTTTGCAATTGTTAATTATGATTATGTCTACTTCCATTGATATAATGAACCTTGATTCCAATTTTCTAATCCAAAAATGTGAACAATCTGCCCAAAGAAGCTATGGTCCCATGCTAAGCTAACCTCTCATTATAAAAACGTCTTAAAACCTGGGATTCTTAGGATATCTGATGCATAAGACTTATAAATCTTTCCTTTAAATAATAATGCACTGATTGAAAATAAATGGGGTTCATCCTTGCCAGGGTTCTTTGCATTTGAGGAAACATTCTATGATATAATCATCAAGGCCGGAAGCTCAAAAGTGGATGCAATCTGATCACAGTGAGAGATCCAGGGTCCTGGTTTTTGAACCATGCACATGTCCTTTTTACGAGTACAGCAGTTCTACCTAAGCTGACACATTCATACACTTGACCTTGTCTCCCTCTGCTTTTGTTCTGCTACTTGCTCTCTGGGCTTCAAGTAGGAAGCATATTGTTGTTGACATTTTATTTTCCACTTCCTTTTGTTTCATTTTTTAAATTCACCGTTCAGCTAAGACATCCTCTCTCCAACAAGTGCTCAAATATCCAAGGTTGTGATTGCCTTAGTTTAAAAGCAACCCACTTTTATCTCAGTGTCCTTACTGCTGTACGGAACGAAATGGATTTTATCACTTATCATTTTTCAAATAGAAAGTCTAACTGCACTAAAACATTCTCAGGTTAAAGTCCATGCAACACAAAGCATCACGGTAAAAATAATGATGTGCTATTAAAATTGTGATTTGAAATTACTTTTAATTGACTCAATTATGCTTTCTTGTTTTCTAAACCTGTGCTACACTTCATCTCCATTTCCTTAAACTGATTGCTTTTATCCATTCCACTGGGTCAGCTTTTTGTTTAACAGACCTTGTTTGGAATAACAAAATCAGTTTCTGGGTTTATACCCTCTGAAATAAAAGCTTTTTAAACTAAGAGGCTTATTCTTTTCAGTGCCATAATTCATGGTCAAACAACCAAATGAGTAACAAGGGTGTCAAAGCCCAACTCTGATGAATAAACAGGAGGGCACCAAGCCCTCCAACAAGGGAATTTCAGAGCAGCCAGGAGGATTTGTGTATTCCAAAGCATACGTAATCATGATAAGTAGCAGTTTTCATTAAATCTGCATGATTCCTGCACAGCTCCCTGAGTGCCGTTTCCTCTGCTTCCAAACCAGAATGGTGGAGACAATTTATCTCTTTCTCTTTCTTCTGCATTTCTAAACCAGACACATACTGTAAGTACAGAGCTTCTGAGAAGCAATTAGAGTTAATTGGATTAAAAATCTAATCACATAACTGTGCTTGGCTCTTATCTGCAGAACTACTAGAAAAAGCTTCACATTCCAAATGCAAAAAAAAAAAAAAAAGAGTTATTGCACTTGTCCATGGAAGGCATTTGTAGCCCTTATTTTATCTGGTTCTCTGGGGGTTACTTTTCAAGACTTGACCAGAAAAAATATAGCACAGATTTATTACTTGCATCAGGGACACTTTTACTCATTTGCCTTTAAATTGCTTGTGTTAAATGTGGCAGTGAGAGAAGAAACTGAGAAACCAGAGACACTCAACCATCTTCCAAGAATGTTGGGAAGCTGAGAGAAATAGAGATGTTTTGTCAAGGTATTATGGGATGTGGTGCAGTCTCTGCAAAGGCAAAGTAGGCAGGGGTGGCATTCTCTTATCTGTGGCAAAGAAGAAATTGAATGTAAGTCCTCTGAATTCCTTTTACTATTGAGATTCCATAAGCATATGATGCTGAATGAAAGGAGGATTAGACATTTATTTAAGTGGTAAAATACCTGGAAAATATATACATTGAGGGAGAGAGACATGACAAAAATAACTCCCCACAGAAAGATGACTTACACTTATAGTTCTTTAGACTAAAAAAGCTTGATAATAATATGTTTAACAATGAGTTCTTCCAACTTCCCAGCAGTATTCTAAATGTTTTAATGTATCAGCAGTTCATTTACACATCTAGACAGGCACTATTTTAGTCATATTATTAATCTTTTTGTTCCAGTCCAAAGTGTGTCATTTTGGTTAATTAATTTATTATCTTAAAATGATTCAATAATAATTACAGTAGTAGCTATACATTAAGACTTTGCTATGATCAGTGTGTATACATATTGTCTTTTAATCATTGCATTGTTATAAAACTATGCCCTCCAGACATTACATGGGAATTATTGCCTTGAAATCAGAGCAGCTGTGATTACATGCATATGATTCTCAAAAGACTGCATAACATTAACATTCCCTCCTGGCAGAGGGTGGCGTCTCATGAGGCTCATTGGGCCTCCCACCCAGAATACATAAGCATCTGTCTAATAGCCACAAGTTAGCTAAAGGTGTTACAACATTGCCATCCTTAGCTATCAGGAAAATACAAATTAAAAATACATTGAGATTCTGCTTCGACATAAATTTTCAATTTTTCCCCTATATCTGTGAAAAATGGTCCTGGATTTTTTTTTTTTTTAATTTTTACAAAAACTTTGAAAGTTTCATACATGCATATAAGGTGTTTAGATCAAATCCATGCCCACTTCCTCCCCCATATGATCCCCCCCTCTGAAGAGGTAACCCTAAAATCTTTTAAGGATTAGATACAAGCTCCCAAATACTTTTTGACATTTTTGGCCTTTGGAACAGAGTATGTTGCTAACAAGCCCAAGGACATTTTGACTTTTAGCCAAGAAACTGGCTGCATCCCTGTTCCACACGGAAGAAGCCAGAGCAGTCTGCATCCCTACTCCCTATTGGCGATTTGGGTAACCCCTTCAGAGGATAGCGTGATAAGAATAGGAGGTGGGAATTGGCTAGGCAGTTAGGGTAAAAAGACCCCAAAGAAATGTAGCCAGTTTCTGGGCTAAAAGTCAAAATGTCATATTATTGATCTTTCATTTACCTTTCTGTTATACATAGAGAAAGTCCATCACAATGTAACTTTTTAATTTACTTATATTCAACACTGAAGTTCTAAGCCCAAGACCAGAGGGTAAGCACCAATATTTGCAAAAGAACATTATTCGGTATCTCCAATCTGATTTTATTCATTTTGGGGGAACCCTAAAAGCTCCTTCACATGCAATCAAAAGTTTTAAATAAAGAAAAACAAAACCAGACTTCATCTTCTCTATTAGATTTCTTTGTTATCTCTTTTCAATGAATTGACTTATTGTTGCATCTAGATCCAATTTATAGAATTTCCTAAGCAGTTTAATGACCATCCTTCACAACTCTCCTGCACCTAGTAATGATAGTCATAGCTAGTGGGTCATAGCTATCAATGCATCTATGGGGGAAGAAAGGCAACAAATTGAAACATCATTATTACAATCCTCGACAAACTGGAAAATTGCTTATATTCTCCAATATAAACTACTCTTCAATTCTAAAATCTCAGCCCACATAGGAACTTGAAAATAGTCCCTTTTCACTATTTTGCAACTCTACTTAGCTACCAACACCCAGCAAGTAGCTAGCAGTCACATGGAGGATCTAAGATACCTCAGGCAGGTGCCAATTCACTTTTAAAGGGAAATCAGCTGTTAACAAAGCAAACTATTTTCTAATGCAGTCAGGTCTTACATGAGGTTAGGTGATAAAGTCAATGATGTGAAAATCAGCCAGACAAAAGTTTCCTCTGAAGATACCTTAATGTTTATATGATTCTATGTATGTGTTGTTTGTTAAGTGTTTCTTGATGGGATCTATCTACCTGATAAACGTGAATAAGAAACAATTTTTTTCATAAGTGTAACATTAAACACTTTGCATTTAAGAGCCAGGTTTCATATTTTAAAAATCAAGCCCTATACATTGCAGGAAACCACATGCAGTTAAATTGTATGGAAAAGCATGTATGTGTTATGCATTATCAGGTTCATGCATAAAAGGAAATAAATTATTTAAATAATGTTAAACCACTTGTTTATTTATTGAATAACATGTAAATTAATGATTATTTCCTACTTAAGAGCTTTCATATATATGCTTTATGAACTGCTGATGGAGAAGGTCCCAGGACGTTGGGGAAAACAATACAGGCTCTTGCCATTCCTCTTGGTTGTCTACCACAACTAATTGATAAGCCCTCTATTGCTGAAGATACCACATGCCTTGATTATAAGTTACAGAGAAATCAAGCTGGGGCTGAACTGGAAGCTTTATCTCTGCTGGTCAGTTTCCACAGTGCTGAATTGTATCATACAAACTGCTAAGGGAAAAGGCATTAACTGGTTTGCCCAGCTGTGAACCCAGTAAACTACAGTATCAACCTGCCAGGCAATATGTACCCATTAGTGCAAGAGTGGAATGACTATGGTGATAACTACTTCCTGATAGGTTATGAGACCTGCTCCACAAGAGGGAATTTGTATCATAATGTAAACTCAGTCAAAATCACATGGCTGTGGAGGTCTTAGGCTCTGCGGGGGAATCTATTACTGTTGTTCAGCTAAATAGTCATGGTGCCAAGCTGCCTTCTAAATATCTGTCTTTATACTCATAGATAATAGCTACTCTCATCCTTAGTTACAGAAGTTCCTCTCTTGTGATGAACAGTGACGATTACAAAGAAACATAATTTCTCAAGGTGCTGAGAATAATGGATAGTTGAGTGCTCTTCCCTAAACAGGACATTAATAACACCATTTTAAAAGCTCAGGGAACACTTCAGAGGTGGGGCACAAAGACTATTGAGAACTGGAAGACAGGGAGTGGAGTATGAAATGGTGTCTCCTGGGCATTTCACAACCAATGCAATCATGATTTCACAGCAGCCGTGGCAAACATAAATGGGCCTACAAGATTGTCAGTCACGGACTGGGAGGGAGTCGTGAGGCCCTACCTCTCTCAGTTGCACTAATGGCTACTCATAGATTATATAACAAGAGAAGACATCAACTTCAATGACATACTCACTGATGAGCCCACTGTTCTGTCATGGATGGTTTTAAACCCATGGTCATACAGATGGCTCTGTTTAAACTCAGTGAGTCACAAAACAAAACAAAAAGAAATAATAGTGGAAAGGGACTTGTGTATGTGGTAGGTAAATGAGTCAGGGGTGTTTATAGATGGTGGGAGTGACAGCAATCAGAATGAAATATACACATATATGAAATTGTCAAAGAACAAAGTTATTGTTATGTTTTAAAGTCCTACACATTTCCATTCCAGAAAACTGTCAATTAAATTGCATGAAAAATATAAATTTTATGCATTATCAGGTACAGTCATAAAAACAAAAGTATTAATTACATTAAGCCCCTTGGTTAAGTCTATTTAGAATCATAAATATGAATTAATGAATTGAGGGAAGATAGCAAACAATGAAAATATCGGTTATAGCACTAAACTATCCAAACTATAGCACATAAAAGAACAAGGTCAAAATGGTATGAGATGAAATTTTAAAATCTTGAACAGTGATAAAAATGTTTTAATCAAAGGAATCAGAAAAGTACTTAGACAATTTTAAGAGCAACTTTCTACTTTGTTTCCTTGGTATAATTTAAATAGTTTAGTAACCATTCCAAATCAACAATTTTGAGCACATAAAATATTTATGTTATTTGATCAATCATTAAGGAAGAACTCCACTAAAGGGAAAATAACAATAAATAAGAATCACCATGGAAACCACAGGAAGATGGATACTGCTATGGCCACCTGCCTTGGTAGAATATTACAAGACAATGGTTGTGATGATAAGACAACATCATGTAAAATGGTCATACTTTAATGAAGTATAATTATTGAATAGTACTGTTATACCTAGAGTTATCTATTCAAGATTCATTTCTGTGAGAGTTTCCCTAATGAACAGCTAGATTCAAACATGTAAACATTTCATAGACTGATGTGCCACCAGAAATGGTCAGGTGCCACATTTTTGTCTCAGAAGTAACCAAAAATCAATGACAACATCTTTAAGGCAGGTTGATAAAATACTGTTAGAATCTCTTTCCCTAGCCTTTCCCTGCCACCTGCCTCCTATGCTGGGGTCTCATGAGACAACCATCTTGAAACCATGAGACAATGTGTAAAGAAAAAAGTCACACAGTGAAGACAGGTATATCACATTTTCCAGAAAGGAGCTGTGATTACAGAGGCTGACTCATCAGATCTTCAATGAAGTAGAATATTGGGATGCTGAAATATTGTTAAGCCCAGAGCCAAATTATCTTGGGTTATTCGTGGCACCTTTAATAGCCATTGATTGCCCACCTCTGTATGTGACCTACCATCCTGTGACTACTAGGTAAATCCTTTGCAATGCATGAACAGACCTCCAGTTTCACCAGAGTAAAAGCTAACAATGCCATCATCTGGGACCCATAATAAAGATACCCCAGCTTTCTGTAACCCACCTACTCTGATGCACCCACCAGTATGTTTGAAAAGTGTGTTGATTCATAACTTTCATTTTTCTGTTCCGGTAGGGACCGGGGTATAAACATGATTGAGATTGTTTGAAGTATTCTGTATAAAATACAGAAAAGCTCAACAAAAACAAATTAAAAAGAACTTTGATGAAATTGTTGCCATATTGGAACATGGAACTTGGGTTAACCCAAATCTGTGTTTCTCGGTGAAGGCCACCATGTTTGATTTCAGAATAAAATATCTCTTATTTCCTTTGAGGTAAGAACTATGTTTCTTGTGTTGACAACTGACTATAAAGTGAGATGCAACCCTGGACTTCTAATTATTTACCTTCACTGAACTTCTTCATTTAAGGAATAAAAATAAGCAGCTAATATATCTGAGTTACTTTCTCTCAGGATTTGCGACTTATCTGTGAATTCATTTTACAACCAATATTGCAAATTACATGATAAATGACTACACAAAGTTACTTGCTACTATTATTAGTATTTTACAGCTACTGAAAATGAGTTGAATAATTTGACAGTGGTCCTCACTGACTAAACTTATATGTAAAATTCTTCTATGTAACTCTAAAATCTGCCCTCCTTACCACTGGATTTTACCGTCTCCTTTGTACTTTAAGTGTTCAGTTCTTATCTCATTGTGAAAACTGACTTAGCCTTGTTTTAGAATTCAATGATGAATAGAAGATAATTCAGATGGCAAAATATACTCTAATCAGAAGACAGACAGAAACACAGAGACAGACAGACAGACAGACACACACACACACACCACAAAGCAAGCAGACCTAATGTACAATCTAAATGTGAGTAGCTCTCAAATACTAAAGTTTAGTTAAATAAATTGAAGTCCTCAAGAAAATAAATCAAATTTCAATTATATCAGAATATTAAAAATTAATGATTGCATTAAGTAAAATCTACTGTGTTGTAGTGGTGCTCACTTCTGATGACAAAACATGGCCATTACCATCATGAAGCACAGTGGCAGGTGGCTATGCTGACCTACAGGAGGCCTGGGCCCATGGTAATTGTAATGAATTAGTATCACAGTAAAACTGATAATCATGTTTTACTATAGCTAAGAGTTATGTATTATTAAAAAGAGAATATTTTATTAAAATGTGGAAAATTTTTTATTTAGAAGTTTGGGTGAAAACAAGCAAGCACTATTCAAGTACGTTTGATAAGTGTTAGTTAAATAATATTAAAAGATATTTAGTATATAATTCACTCACTTCAAATGTGTAATTCAATAATATATGTAGTACTATGAATTTAACAGACTGTGCAGTCATCAGGCTTAAGAATTTGTAGAACATTATACGTAACCGCCTGAAGTTCTTTATGTTCTAGGTTCTTTTGCTGCTAATCCAAATCCCCCTATTTCTAACCTCAATAATTACCGATATTTTTTACTTTTAGATTTGCTGTTTTGGGGCATTTTGTGTAAATGGAATCATACAGTTTTCACTCTCTTAGCATAATGATTTTGGTCATAAATATATCATATAAATGTCATATCACTTATCATATAAATATCATATCAAATTAGACCTATAAGCCCACCTCCCTGATATATGCTCCATTCCAAAAACAGATTAGGTTAAAACATTTTTTCAGTTCTAAAACTCTAGCAATTTATTCTTTTGTATTATTGGATATTATTCAACTAAATAGATATATTTCATCATCTGTCTATTTACCTGCAGATAGATATTTAGATCGTTTGGAAATTTTGAATTTTTAGGAAGATGTCACTAAGAATACTGTTGTGTTTTGTTGGGCACCACCATGTGACACAGACTGATAACTGACTTATTACTGGGACTAGAAAGAGTGCCACGCTAAAGTTTTATCAGGGTTAATTAAGGCTCTAGGGACACGTGTGTATTAAAATTATATCAGGGAGACGAGGAAGGCCCCCAAACTGGGCCAAACCAGTGAATACACGAAACCAATGAAAGGGTAAAAATCCATCACCTAGACCCAAAGAGGTGTTCACTAGCAATAGGATGAAATCGATCCCAGATGCCTATCATTTGACCACCGGTGTGTGCAGCAAGGATGGACAGAGAATACCTGCACAGTTTCAGCTTAACTTGGTTCCTGCTCTTTACATTGCCTACTCAACTGCTGTCTGCCTGTCCTTGTAGGCATATCTGGACCTGTTGTCCATCCATCTAACAGACCCACTCATCTGAACCTGGTTCTGATCTTTCTCCTCTGGACTAAACTGTGTTTCTTGGCTCTCAAACATGTGACCCACCGTGACCTGACTCACAGTGGGACAGCTTCTCCAGGACAGCTGGGGCTACAAGGAGACCCTGTCTCAAAAAAAAAAAAAAAAAAAAAAAAAAAAACAAACAAACAAACAAAAAAAAACCCAACAACAACAACAACAAAAATATACAGTCTACTTATTGCATCTTTCAATTTCCCTGCTTCTTGGAACTTCTGACATCTCTTGAACTCTGTTTTGGCCTCTTAACCCTTTGCAGCCATTCTATAGACTATTTATATAACATTTATCATACATATATATGTATATATTATGTGTAATATGTATCTGAGAGTTAATATTAGTCACTAAAATAGAAATAAAAGAACCTGTGTCAGATTACCCTCAGCCAGATTACCAAAGAAAGTCAGAATATCTGGCAAATTTTTGCCATTGAAACCACTGCACCTAGTGATTTTATAGTTATGCAGTTTCTTGACATATTTCCACATTGGGAAGAACTGCCTCATCTATGGAAATGTTTTTAAATTAAATTTGCCTGATTCATATTTGTATAGCATAACAGAACTGGCTATGAGGGAACTAAGGACTTTGCCATTTGCTTTCAATAGTCTATAGTAGAGATAAAGGAGTTGAGATTATAAAATCTATTTGTTAAAATATGGTTATTCTTTGAAATTCAAATTTTGTCTAAAATAAACCATTTAAAACCAAGATTTTTTGAAAAAGAAAATCAGAGTCAGGAAGAGCATGAAATGTTCCTCTATATTTTAAAACATGCTGACTTGATTAAATTTGTTAAAGTAAGCCACTAAACCTTTGGGAAACTAATAATTTATCATTTCAAATTTCATATGGTGATCTTACTACTAATCACTGAAAAGAATTGGAATTCATGGTGATAAAAGGTTATGCTTTGGATGTGGAGAGGTGTGAAATTTATATAATTCTAGACTTGTTTGTCCTAAATGTGAAATTCTCAGAGGAATGGGATTTTTCATACCCCTGCAGGGTGCTTCTTAACTCTTTTAGCTCATGTTGCTAAATATTGCATATGAAGACTTCAGCAGATAGATACGTAAATTCAAACATGTTATGATCTAAAGTTTGTCTAATTTAATTAGGAATGCTTTATAAACTGCAAATGACACCCAGGTCTTCCTGGGTAAATTAGGCCCAAAGCCCAGTCTTTCCTGAGAAAATTATGCCCAAAGCCCACCTCCATGATATAAGTTCCATTTCAAAAACAGAATAGGTGCAAGACTTTTTTTTTAAACTTTAAGAAACATAAAGCAAAACCAAATTTAATGTCTCATAAATAGTGAATGTATGTTTTAGTTGGAATTCTAGAAATCATAATCACCATTTTTATTTTTATGAGAAATATTATTTCATCAAACCATTCCCAGATGAAAGTGCCCTTCGCTGACTCCGTTCTCTTTCAGAGCACGTCTGCACTATGCAGTTCCAGTTTGGAGTTCATAGATAAAAACAACACTCAGGTGTTAGATCTAGAAAGTTCCAAACATCTAACTTTCACCTTGGCTCGACTGATTCTTAACCCATAGCCACAAATGGAATTTTGACAAGTTCATGACAAAATTAAACAAATCAACAACTACCAAACAAAGTGGATGGTCTTTTCCGGGCGTACATGAATCCTCAGCTCTTTTCCACTTTGGAAAGTTCCTACCCTCACTTGAAATTATTTCTTTCTTTGGCATTGTTTACTGTAGAGTTGGCTTATTTTCTAAAATGATGCAGAAAATGGAGGGTTCTAGTTATTTTCTTATTGTTACTTTTGGCAAAATGATGTATGCAAGGCTTACTGCTTTATAAAACTGAAAAGTATAGGAAACACAGCACAAGCATGAGGGTTCTTCGGAAACGATTGTGGTTTTCTTTAACTACAATCATTTAAACTTATTTAAAGGACTAGGTTATTGTATACTAATAATAACCAGAAATTCTTAGTTATCTTCCTTTGTCTTCCCCTTTTCACATCTCCATTTGCTCATGCCTCTGTGGAAAGTATTTTGGAACAAAGGAGGGAGAAAGGAAACAGCCTTGGATTTCACCCTTCCTTAGCATCCCTGATTATGCCAGAGTAACTGCAATGTGCTATAAATGTGTAGTAGTTGCTCACCTAATGAAGAAAAAATTCAGTGGCTTATGGAGGAAGCTGTACATTCTATGCACATTTTAATAATCAGTGATGTGCCTGGACTCAAAGTTTATCAGATTGCTTTAACTATAACAAAGAAACAATATTGATGTTCAAAACTACCTTACAAAATCATTCTAAATAGAGAAAATAAACAAAAACAAGTTTTCATTTCAACATTCAGTTTAAAATTACTAAATTCAGGGTTGGGCAGTAATTTACAGAAATTGCTTGCAGTGTAAAACATGCTTCTCCATCTTCAATCAGTGGAAAAATATTTTAATACAATTTAGACTTTATTCTACAATAGTTCTCTGTAATTATGTTTCCACTAATGAAGGCTTTTATGGCTTGGATTTAATTTAGATTTTCAAACTCTTTTCCATCATTGTGTTATTTGTGAGCTGTCAAAAGTAACAACTCTACTCTCATTTTCTCTTGCACAAAAGTCAGAAACTACTCCCAAGACTTCATCACAATTAAATACATGAATGGGAAGGCAGATATTATAATGGAAAGCAAATTAGTTTTTGCCTCAGTGACAACAAATACTTGAGATTCTATGATGATTCTTCAAATAGCAAAACAACCAGGGAGGGCACTTCAGTGGCTGCATAAACAAATGCTACATGCTGATATTCTAATCAAGAGCCATGCTGATTCCACTTTTTGAACTTGGTTTGCATTTCTAATTTAAATTACTCCATGTAGAATAATATGGTGGAATTTTAAGAGACTGCAGCCATCACATTTGTAAAAAAATTCTATATAATTAACTATCATTGCACTTGATAACATATTCTTTTATTTCTAATGTGCAGTTTGATGTTTGCTTTCTACTCACTAAAGGCAACTTTGTGGAGAAGGCAAGTCAAAGAAAAGAGCAGATATTTGGGCCTGCGTCAGCTGGATTTTTTAATCACACACTTTAGATGAATTTAATTTTATAGTTTTAAGGCTAATAAACAATTGAAATATCATGACTCTAACCACAATTTATAATGTCTGTATAATGTCTGTATATTAAATTCAAGGAATGGCATGCTATTTCTTTGGCTTTGGGACCAATTCTATAGAATACTTGATTTAATGATCTGAGTCTAGGATCATGAATGATTGTCCAATTTGTGGTGATAGTAAATTAATCAGAGCTGCTGACAGATTGTCTGACATGAATACAACTCCATAGGAATTTAACCAAGTGCAGATATGAATCATAAAATACAATACCATTAAATCCAAGGCTTTGGATATGAGGAAATAAAAACAAGATAATGACAGAATGTCTAAAGAAAAACAAGGACAACAAAGTAAAATCTCTAGTGTTAAAACTGCTACAGCCCCACCTCAGTCCTGCAACAAAATCACCCTTTGTCAACCCTTATTAGTTATTGTTATGTGCAAGATCTGTTAACTACCCTAACACTTCATGAGATAAAGTTCATTATTATAGTCCACATTCTAAGGATTAGAATAGGTCTAGATATAGAGAATATAACAATATTGTGTAAGAACATGAAGCTAATACAGGAAGAACTGAACCATACAGTTTGCTCCAGACCCCATAATTTCACATCACTATGCAGTTAGCCCTCTAAATTCATAAGTTCCACATCCAAGGTGTTGGCCAGTGGCCAATCAAATATATCTGAAAAATAATGTATTTGTGTTGAACTTAGATTTGCAGACTTTTTCCCTCAAAATTATTACCTAAACAACACAGCAATTCATTACATAGCATTTACGCCATTAGGCATTAGGTATCATTAACTAATATAGATATGATTTAAAGGATAGAGGAGGCTGTACATAGGTTATTATTGCAAAATCTGAGAAAACAGAGTTGTATAAACTCTTGACAGATGCCAAGCGTAACAACACTGAAAAATAGCAATTTATCTCAAAATTGGGAATAAACCACAATGATAATTTTTGATTTTTTAATATTAGACTAGGTTACTTGCTAGTAAGCCTGTTTCAGTGTCATCTGGGTTTTCACTGATGTAATTCTGTCTTACTAACATGGGCCTAGGTGTCTTATATGCCTACACTGTCAAAGGGTCGTATTCACAGAAAAAAAAAAAAAGCACAAAGAAACAAAAAACATTTAGATGCAATTTGAAGGTTACAGGATTATTTGAAAAAAAAATGCCAAATTTATTTTACTCTATCATTTAGGAGATTGTACTTAATCTGTAAGCTTTATTTTAGAAACTGACAACATTTTTAATATAAACAATTATGCTTTTTAAATTTCCTTGGAACAAGCTCTCCTGTCTTTCTGTTGGTATTCTTTTTGTTTAAATAATTGACATGTGGCTACCAAATACTTTCATGTTTATTAATGTCATTTAAATGTTTTCCTGGCTTATTACAATTTTGAAATCTGGAACAACTCAGGCACTGTGGTGTGGTATGCAATCTGTAGATACTAGAGTGAGTCAAATCTGTAGCCAACACTGTTTAAACCCTTGAAATTTTGTTGTGCTATGTGTAAAACAAGAATAGTTATTATTTGTTCTTAGAATCATTGTATGGTTTATAACAACATTCCCAAAGCACTTTAAATTGGCTTGACAAGTCTTTTCCATGATTCTTTGCTGTTTTGTCTCCTTTTTCAAACCTTAGTCAGGGAGATATTATACTGTTCCACCACAAGGCACAGAATTTTCTATAAGACGTTTTTCAGTTTTAGGTTTCCAGAAATATTCAGAGGATATAGAGATTTTACATTTATTTCCTACCTTCCAAACATGTACAGCCTCCCTGTTGCCAGCATCCCCCACAAGACCCTTAGGTTTGTTACAATCAATGAACCTAGACACGCCATCACCATGATCAAACAAAGTCTATTGCTAACAGTGGGATTTACTCCGACACTGCACATTCTATGGGCTTTGACAAATGTGAAAAAGTATCAACCCATCTTTGTGGCATCCTACAGAATGGTTTCTCAGTTCCTAAATATCCTTTCTGCTAATTTTATCCATCTTTCTTTTTCTTCTTTCTCATATCAACCAGTAGTTTTTCCTCTATATCCATAAATTTGACTTTCTTAAAACTTCATTGGTGGAATTACATAACCTTTGGGCTTTCATACCATCTTCCACTTAGTAATCTCTGTAATAGTTTGTACATCTTTTATGGCTTGATAGACCATTTCCTCTGCACACATTGATCTTAGCCAAATGGCAGAGAAGTGATCAATTCTTTTTAAAATTGATGACCACAAGGAACAGAGTCTTTCAGATAGTTGGTCATTAACTCATTTGAACTCATAGCAATGGTGACAGCATGCACAAGTCCCATGTAAACCCAAACTAGACAAAATCTCAGCATAGACATGGAAAAGTGAGTAAGAAAGTTTAACCCAACCTAAAGAATTTGGGGGGGCAGTGGCAATTGATGGCTTCTGGGAGGGGGAGAGATAGTATCTTCTAGGGATGGGACTCTTGGTGGGCCCAGTGGATGAACCCACACTGAAAACCATTTGGGGACACAAATAAGACTCTGTAGGCCATTTTATATATATATATATATATGAGAATACAGTAAATTAAACTGGAGGCAGTAGGGGGAGGTGTGGATAAGGGAGGGGATCTAAATACCATCAAACTGTATACTATGAAGATCACCGAAATTCAATAAAAAAACCTTTTTAAGAATTGAGATATTTCATTGCTTGGATAGACCACAGTTTATCCCTTTACCTACTGAAGCTGTACCTTTCTTATTTCCAAGTTTTCACAACTATGAATAAAGCTGATATAAATGTAGTTATGTAGATTTATTGCGTAGACATGTATTGTATTCTTTGTTTAAAACCAAGGGATTCAAATGGTGTACCCTATGGCAAGATAATGTTAATTTTGTCAGAAATTACCAATCTTCCAATATGCCTATAATATTTTGACTTTAAACCAGCAATTTTGCTCACAACAGAATTTTAAATATTGCACTTAAATATGTGTAGGTGGAGAGGCAGGAAAAGGATTTGAAAAAAACTAAGTATAAAAGAAACATACACAAAATGAATATAAATATCTGCTGTGATTTAAATGAGAACTATCCCTTGTAGATTCATGCACTTGAATAGTTGGTCTCTTTACTGGTCCTATTTGGGAAGGTTAGGGAATCTTTCGGAGGTAAAGTCTTGTTGAAGGAAGTATATCACTGGGGTGAGTCCTGAGAGTTCATAGCCTCACCCCCTTCCTGTTCTCTGCGCTCTCCTGCTCCCTTGTCAGGATGAAATGTGAAAACCTGCCTCCTGATGTGCTGCCATGCCTTCCCACCACTGTGGACTTTATTCCTGTGGAAGCATAAACTGAAATAAGCTCCTTTCTCATCTAAGTTGGTTTTCGTCCTAATATTTTATCACAACAACAGAAAAGTAACAAATAATGTCAAAGCTGAGTAATAGAATAAAATATTTACAAATAATTATTTCTTTTTGAAATAAAAAAATCTGTTTTTAGGTACATGTGGAAGACCAAGGAAATAGAGCTTCTGAATTCTACATTGGAAGAAGTGCTTGAATAAATGACTTCATGCCAAAGAATTTTCATTAAAAGGGCTCACTAAAGGACTGGTTTCAGATGATTCGTGTTTCAAATACTGCCCAAGTCTTGTATAAAATAAAGGATTTTCTCACAGAAAACTCAGAAATATTGCCAATGCATCTCAGATGAAGGACACCTTAAAGGAGACTCCTATAGTACTGTCCAGGATGAGGTAGTTATCACTGACAAAAATCTGAAATGTTTTACGTTATATAACATTAACATTTAGTAATTTAGTTTAACATATCTATTCTTTGTTTGTACCTGCTTTTGATATATTTTTAAGAAAAAATTATGCAATATTAAACATGAAACCAGGGCAATGAAGCACCTAGAACACCATGCAGAGCTCTCAGATTCCATGGAGATACTGTCCATTTTGTTGTATTTTTGAGCAAGTTTAGATCTCTGTGAGTTTCAAATAACTGGTAGCAGGGAAAGTGATATTTCCCACAGAGACCTGAATTCTGTTCAGTGGAATTCAATTATTGCCTCTTTGATATTGATCAGTCTTCAAATTTGCCTCAAATTTATATTAATTTAAGGGATTTCTCTCACTATTACCTCTGGTACTTTACATTGTTCCTTGATCTGGTTGTAACATTTTACTGATTCATTAATTAATGAATAGGATAAAATGTATGACATTTGTCCCTTTTATATTTATATAAAGATCACAATTTAGGTCTTTCTTAAAAATTATTTATCTCAGGGCTGGGGAGATGGCTCAATGATTAAGAACACTTGCTGTTTTTCCAGAGGACCCAGTTTCAATTCCCAGACCCCACATGACAGCTAACAACTGTCTGAAACTCCAGTTCCAGGGGATCCACCATTTTCTGGCCTCCACAGGCTTTGTACAACATGGGTGCAATTACATATATGCAAGCAAAACACTTATAAATAAAAATAATAAAATACTTAAAATTTACCTATTTCTATATTTATTAATGTGTAGATATGTATATGTATACAATAACCCTTCCAAATATTTGTATAAAATAAAATTCTATGAAGTCAAAATATGTATGCCATTTTCCTTTACTGGGGGAAGTACGGAAAAGGAGAAGGAATGGATACTTTGTCTGCTTTGTGGCTTTGGGGCGTAATGTTCATACAACAAAACTTATGTCCAGGAACTGAAGACAATTTGTCATTTTCAATATTAATTTTTATTTAAACTGTACAGAGTAATCATTCACAATTATAGTTTAACCTCATAATCATGAAACTTTGCTTTTAATTCACGTAACTATAAGAATTGTAGAAATCAGGGCTGGAGTGGTTGGAGAGATGGCTCAGCAGTTAGGAGCACTGGATGCTCTTGCAGGGGACCTGGGTTCAGTTCTCAGCACCTGCATGGTGCCTAATAGCAGCCCATAACTCCAGTTCCAGGGGATCTGACACTCTTCTGACCTCTGTGGGTATTGCATGGCACTTAAACACATGCAGGTAATATACTCATGTACATAAAATAAAAATAATAAATAAAATAATTTTTAAAAGAAATTGGGGCTGGAGAGATGGGGGATGCAAGGTGGCAGAGACAGAAGGATTGCTGGGACGTTGGCCAGCCAGACTAGATGGAAAAACAGCAAGCCCCAGATTCAGTGAGAGATCTTGAGTAAGGGAAAAAACAGAAAACAGTGAGTGATAATGCAGGACACCGAATGTCCTCCTCGAGTCTCCACACACGAGATCACACACAAATATGCACAAAACACATAAAAATTCTAGAAATAATTGAATACTCAGTAAATCAGCAAAGAATGAAAAATTCTCATCCATAAGATCTTTGGCAGGAGCCATAAAAATAACCAAAGTTTAAATGACTACTTTTATCTTGAAATGATACGGACTAAGGTGGCAAATTATTCTCCAAATGGTGACAACATTCGCTATGCATGATTCCTGCAGATCTCTGGGTCTCTGAGGGTTGTCAGTGAAGCAGGCTCCACAATCAGGCTCCTGAGAACTAGGTTTTCTGTGTCCTAACCCTATTGAAACCACCTGTATGTGAACTGAGGTGGCCTACAGTGGGTTTTTAAATAAACATTGCTTTTATAAAACTTTTGCTAGAAAGTGACTTATTTTGATGTTTTTAAGTTTCTTAGGGAGTCAATCTGTCTTTTCAGCTCTTGGGTCTTTTCAGGGGTTTAAAAATGTTTATAGATGATAAATCATGTTCCTAGAACAACAGATTATTAAAACATCTTGCACTGGAGAGTTGACACAGTAGGTAAAAGCCCTGGCTGCTCTTATAGAGGACCTGGTTTTTGTTCCTAACACCTACATGGAAGTTCACAACCCTCTGCTAATAATAGTTCCAGGGGATCTGACACCCTCTTTTGGCTTTAGCAGGCACCAGGTACACATGTACACTTACCTACATGCAGGTAAAATACTCATAAATAAATAATAAAACTTTAAAAATACCACCCTAAAATGAAATTTGAAGTACAGGTAAACAATATTAATTGTATGCTTTCTTTTAAAAAATATTTTATTGGAGCAACAGAGCTGGAACTGGCGAGGAAGCCACCTCCCTCCCTGAAGCTAGCGCTCATCATTTTGGAGAATGCTATACAAGCAGATAAGGAAGACCATCAATTCAAGGTTCAATCTCAACTTTAAAGTCTAATAACCACAACAATGACCAGTGTAGCAAAGTATATTGGGACTTTTATCTTGGGGGTAATCAACGGCTACCTCTCCATTGAGGAGGTATAGAACTACAAGGAGATGTGGAGCTTTTTGTGCTGTCTGTTCAGCAGACTTAATAACACAGTTTCATGCAGTAGCTCATTTTACTCTAAGGTTTAGAATTCAGTATACGGCATAGATATGACTATATTATACTTCCTAAGGTCTGAAATCTGAGACTGAGAAAGGATGAGCTCCTTTCTGAAAGAGAACATGTGCCAGAACCCCAGGGAAGTAGAGACAAGCAGAGGTGACTGTGTGAATCAGGAGTCCTGTCATCAACTCCTTTGTTGCAGTCCTCATAGTGTTTGTGAAGTGATGTTAGGCACCTGCAGCCTTTGAGTTACTCTTATCTGAAAACTCGGTGCGTGCTCTTGAAGCAAACTTGCTGAAGTCAAATCCAGGTTCTGTTGTTTACTAGCTGTGTATCCCGTACCTTTTTTTCTGGACATATTTTGTTTTGTTTCATTTAGAAACAAAGTCTTGCTATGAAGCGTGGATACGCCTTCAACTCGATGCACCTTCCTCCATCTCCAGTGCTGGGATTACAAGCATCTGCCACTGCAACCAGCTCTAATGACCATCTTTAAGATTCCATTTTTCAACATTCCAAGGGAATGATGACAATAATAATACTGTCTTGATCATAGAGATTTTGAATGGATAAATGATATTATTGCACATAAGAAACTTAGAATCACAACCAGCAGGCGTTGAGTTATACACCTAAATGTTAATATTTTCATTCCAGTTACATGGCTATACATTTTATTATATTACTTTGAGTTTTGATCATGGAACTTTAAATGAACATTGCCTTGAAATGAACATTGTTTATTGAAGGCACCCCTTGGGATTCTCCCTAAAGGCATTTGTTTTTTCAGAAGAAATGAAGAATAGTGACTATCCCAGATGTCAGGTGCTGTCAGCACTTGATACTATGCTGGGCATGAAGCTATCTTAGATTTCCTGTATGGCCACCCTGAGTTGGTACCTACCAAATTATGGACAAAAAACATAGTAATTTTCTTTGTGGATTTGACCCAATGAATAACAAATTATAACTGATTTTTCTTTTGATAAGGGGAAGTTAAAGACTAATGATGATTTTAATGCATCTTGAATGAAATAATTAGTAGTAGTTGACTTCATTTTGAACTAAAACAGGAAGTATGATGCATGGAAATATACAAATATGGAGTCAAGTAAAGAATCAGCAAAAATAAAAATATTTCTTAAAATTCTTTAAAATTTTAAACAATGTTTTATTTTCTGAAATTTTCATAAACCCATACAGTGTATATTAGAAGTACGTTTTAGGCCAAACTACATCATGATAACTCATTTTATTTACAGAGTAAAAAATGAGAGACTGCCAACATCCATATTTTAGTTCTTGTTACTTGCCATTTCAACTCATTGTATGCTCAGGGCCTTTACTGTATGAGGATATTTGATTAGAAGTACTTTGAAACTGTGCATAATTTAACTGGACAAGAAATCAAATCCATTGTCAAGAAATATGTACTCTACAGAGAAATGATCTTGAAAGAAAAGAGAAGTCCAAAGATCACGTCAATGGCTTACTCACCCCTTGGATGAACTAATGAAGAGAAGGACAGAGTGGGGTGTCTTAAATAAAAAGAAATGAAAGGCATTTTCTTTCTCTTCCCCTTCCCCCTCCCCCTCCCTCGTCCTCCTCCTAATCCATTGTCAAGAAATATGTACTCTACAGAGAAATGATCTTGAAAGAAAAGAGAAGTCCAAAGATCACGTCAATGGCTTACTCACCCCTTGGATGAACTAATGAAGAGAAGGACAGAGTGGGGTGTCTTAAATAAAAAGAAATGAAAGGCATTTTCTTTCTCTTCCCCTTCCCCCTCCCCCTCCCTCGTCCTCCTCCTTCTTCTTCTTCCTTCTCTTTTTCTTTCTCTTTCTCTCTGTGTCTAACCCTCCTTCTTCCCTCCCTATTTAAAGTGCCC
>NW_008352715.1:64848-81491 GCF_000622305.1 Nannospalax galili | reverse complement strand
TTTTCGAAACAGGGTTTCTCTGTAGCCCCAGGTGGCCTAGAACTCACTATGTAGGCCAGGTTGGCCTTGAACTCTCAGAGATCTGCTTGCCTCTGCCTGCCAAGTCCTGGGAGTAAAGCCATGTGCCACCACATGTGAAATTATCTTGGGTGTTTTTTTTTTGTTGTTTTTTTTTTTCTGTCTTTTTAATACAAGGTCTCCCTGTAGCCCCAGCTGGCCTTGGAACTCACTATGTAGATCAGGTTGGCCTTGAAATCACAGAGATCTGCCTGACTCTGCCTCCCAAGTGCTGGGATTAAAGGCCTGCACCACCATGCCTGGCTATGAAAGACATTTTAAATGTCCAATGTGGGTTTCTTCTGTATAAGACAGGCATGATTCAGAATGGCCTGGCTCAGGCCAGGCCAGTCGTATGCCCACCACCAGCCAGTCATTATGATGTGAGACAAAAGGTCTTTCATCCTTAAATACCATAACTATCTTTTACATTTTTATGTATTCTTTCATTGTACCTAAAATCAAGTGAATTTTGTATATTTATTTTTACTTTTTTATAATAAATCGTGCTAGGGTATCTCAACTCTATTTTACTTATTAATTAATTTTTAAAATTCTATATGTAGGAGTGTTGTGTCTGGATATGTGAAAGTGCACCCATGTCATGTAATGCTTGTGTAGACTAGAAGTAGACATTGGATACTCTGAAACTAGAGTTGTGGATAGTTGTTAGCTGCCATGTGGTTGCTGGTAACTGATCCCTGGTTTTCTGAAAGAGCAGTCAGTGCTCTCAATCACTGAGTCATCTCTCCAGCCCCCTCTCATTTTTATTATCAATCCCACAGTAGATATATTTTGAATATTTCTTCTGTGCATCCTGATGAGGAAAATGTTTTTATTCTTATTAACAAAATAATCAAAGTTTCTCTAGAAATATGCCAATGGAGGTAGTAATTAGCACATCTGGTAGTCATTTATTTGTGTTTCATGATATTCAAGTCAAATTTAATGAGAAAAGTATTTAATTTTATTCATCTTTCCTTAAATGTAATTTTTGATGATTCACATATATTTTGATGTGTTTTAGTATTAACAACAGAGATGTCATTTGAGAATTTAAATTTAATTGATAATATTGTGATGTTGCTAATTACTTTTGACAGTTATGCCGGCAGTTTCATTGATTCTGTAAAGCTTAAATTCAACACAGTGAGTCCCTTGCAAAGTTTTTATTTTACATGTTTAAATTTCCTGACAAAGCTATTTCCTGTCTAATATGAGTATATAAAAACAGAGCTTTTTGATGAAATGATCATGGTTTGAAAGTAATAATTTTAACATTTCTGTCTTCTTTTAGGAATTATCATTAACAATTTACGAAATATACATAATTATAATGGCCTTTAAATAATAAATGAATTGTGGGCCTTGTGGCTAGATTTTGCAATATTTTCATTGGAGGACCATAGTGTACGTTCTTCGGGTTGGTGGGGAATTTGGGCAATGGCTCTCACAATTCCTAAATGTGTGTCCTTGGACTACCTACTGATGCAAAAATCCTCATTTTCTGTACAGATGTGATTAACGGATTTCTGAACACTAACCAGAGAAGCTTCTTCCTTCAGAGAGCCAGCAGATGATGAGCAACACAGAGATCCACAACTGCCCAACATGCGGAGAATATGAGACTGCAGAGTGTTTATCTAAATAGGACACCTGTGTCAAATCTGTGCCTCTCAGAATAGGATACCTATGTCAAATCGCTGTCTCCCAAGGCTTAAGGATCATTGCAGAAGAGGGAGTGGAAAGATTGTAAGAACCAGAGGTGGCAGATGACCACAAGGAAACAAGAGTTTTGCAGACAGCTGAGAAGTTACTCATAGGACCTCACAACAATGGTGACAGCATGCACAAGCTACACATCAGCTTAAGCCAGAAAGAATACCAGCACAGAAGTGGGGATGTATATAGGAGTTCCCAGATCTAGCTGAGAAACTACAGGTAACTAATGATTGCTGGGAGAAAGAGTATGCTTTCTTTAAGGGAGTAATACTGGATGTGTTGACCAGTTTTCAGGTGGGTAGACCCAAACTGAAGGGCATATTTGGGCACAGGACTGACTCCATAGGCAGAAAAAAAATAATGTTTTAAATTATGTGTATGAGTTCCTGTTCTGTGAATATCTGCATGTGAGTACAGGTGCTTGCAGAGTCCAGAGGCAAAGGATACCCTGGAGCTGCAGTTACAGGTAGTTGTGAGTTGTTTGATATATGTGTTGGGACCTGAAATCAGGTTCACTGCAAGAGCAGTAACACTTTTAATAACTTCATCATATCTCCAGCCTTATTTCTCCAGACCATTTCTTTCCAGCATAGTACTTCCAGTTGGACTTAAGCAGCCATCGTAGCCCAGTCTGTGCACTCCAAGTTCAGTAATAAACTGTCTCAAAAAATAAGATGGAGTGCAATTGAAGTCAACACTAGATGCTGCACTCTGGCCTCTGCATAAACACTCAATGTATGCATGCCCATGTATACACACACACACACACACACACACACACACACACACACACACACCACACACACATATAATAGCCATAAATGTAAAAGTGAATAAAAATACAAAACACTAAAAATCTCAGACATAAGATAAATAACAGGTACATTTTGATATTCCTTCCATTCCAGCTCTTTTGATAGCTATCTATATTGCTATCTACTATCTACCTAATATCTATCTAGCATCTACCTATCATCTATCTACTTATATACTAGCTTATTACCTTATTTATATAGTTGAAATTATTTTAGATGTGAGTTTAGACAAGGCATTTTTTTGTCGCATTCTGCAGCCATTATTTTAACACATCAGAGACCCAATTCCTGACAGAGTAGTTGTTGTTATCACCTTTAACACAATTCTAAATATTCATCATGAATTTTAGACCTTTGTTAGCATAATCATAGTTTTAGGGCCAACCCATTTTATTAACTGTAATACCTGGAACTCTTCTGAAAGAGTAAGATAGCACATAAAAATTTAGAGAAAATTTCTTTAAACACACATTGACTTGAGACAGTTATTTGTAATTTCATATTTGATAAATACTGATTATTAAAATATCTTCACATTAATTGTGAATTTTAAAAAATTATTTTTATTTCATATGTATGAGTGTTTTGTTTGCCTGTATGTAAGTGCATCCATGTGTGCAATGCCCGCAGAGGCCAGAAGAAGACACTGAACACCCTGGAACTGGAGTTATGGGTTAGGTGCCATGTGTGTGCTTGGAACTAAACTTAGGGTCCTCTGCAAGAGCAGTCAGTGTCTTAACCACTGAGCCATCTTGTTAGTGCCCTAATTGTGAGTTTTTAAGAGGAAGTCTGGTTCAAATTGTGGCATCTTCAGTAGTAGGGACTTACTGTCAAGTACTGGAAGGTAACCAAGAGCTTTAACAATATCATGTAGTGTTTGGGTGGTATATGAGATCTCAGTTATCAACAACTCCAAAAGAGGTAACCTATTTCTGGCATGGGGCTGTTTATTTGTTAGTTTGTGGTTTCCAGTGAGGGTGTTGTCACCCAATTATAGAATAACTCCACTAAAACTCTTTTAACTATGTGTATGTTTACACTTTAGGAAGTCTGTACAGTAGCAGACTATGATATATGAATTTTTGAAAAGGTCTTTCGTGTCAGCTATCCTTCCAATACTGTCTCCTCTATCATGCCCTCCCATGACCACTCCATTTAACCCATTCTGTGATATTATTCCCCTTAACCACTTTATTCAGTGCATTCTATTTTCCTTCTATTGAAAGCTCCACATGGCTCCTTACTAATTTCCTGACATCTATGGGTATTCTAAATGAAACACACATATCTAATTCAAAGCTATCATCCATAAATGGAAGGAAACACGCCCCATTTGTCTTTCTCTGTCTATACTACATTCAGAATGTCTATACTACATGTCTATACTACATTCAGAATAACTCTTCAGGTTCCATCCATTTACATGAGAATTCCATAGCTTCATTTTTCTTAACAGTTGAATAACAGAATAACACACCACTGTGTAAATGGACCATAACACTTTCATTATCAGTTCATCAGTTGATGGATACCCGGGTTGTTTCCATGTCCTAGCTATTTGGGAATAGAGCAGCAATGAACATGGACAGGTAGATAACTCTGTAGTAGGACATAGACTCCTTGCAGTATATGCCCAAGAGTGGTATCATATGGATCATGTGGTAGAACTGTGTCTAGCTTTCTGAAGAAGCCCCACACTGATTTCTACAGTGGTTGCACCAGTTTGTACTCTGACTAGCAGTGAATAAATGCTTCCTTTTCCCTATATCCATGCCAGGATTTGTTGTTGTTTACAGTTTTTAACTTTGTTTTGTTTTATTGTTTTATTTTTGTTGTTGTTGTTTAATCTTAGCCATTCATTGATTGAGCAAGATGAAATATCAAAATAGTTTTTATTTACATGTCCCTGATGGCTAGGGATCTTGAACATTTTAAAAAATATTTCTCAGTCATTTGTGTTTCATCTTTTGAGAACTCTTCTGTTTAGATTTTTTGCTCTATTTTTATTGGGTTGTTTGTTTGGTGATGTTTCATTTTTTGAGTTCTTCATATATTCTAGAATCTAACCTTCTGTCAGATGTACAGCTGGCAAAGATCTTTTCCCATTCTGTATGTTGTCTCATCATTCGAATGATGGTGTCCTTTACTGTACAGGAAGTTTTTAGTTTCATAAAGTCCCATTTATCAATTGTTGGTCTTAACTGCTAGGCTATCAGGGTTCTGTTCAGAAAATCCTTTCCTATGCCATTAAAAGCAAGCATATTCCTGCTTTATCCTTTGTCAGATCCAGTGTGTCAGGTTTTGTGTTGAAGTCCTTTATCAATTTGTAGTTCAGTTTTGTGCAGGGTGAGAGATAAGAACATGATTTCATTCTACATGTAGATATCCAGTTTGATCAACACCAGTTGTTGAAGATGCTGTCCTTTCTCCAATGCATGTTTTGGCCTCTTAGGTAGAGTCAAGTGGTTGGCCATCTTTGTACTCTGGGATTAGGCCAGTATTGTGTTGCTTGAGGGCTCCTATCTGTCCTGCTTACTTAGAACCCACCAATTCATTCTTCATTGTCCTGCTACATGACGAGATCCATTCTCAGTGCCACAGAGCTCCTGACAAGTTCACTTCTCACTACTCATCAAATAGGTTTCTTATTGCAACAGATGGAGGCTATTATAAAGCTCTACAACTGGTCAAATGCAGAGAATAAATGTCTGTGGAGTACCCATTCTTAAGTGACACATCTATAATGCAACCTCTACACCTGAGGCTCAGGGACCATAGTGGAACAGGGGGTGGAAAGAATATTAATACATCTCTCAATTGTCACTAGTGGAACTTCCCCATGATAAAGATGGTTATTAACCCACAAAACCACAACTGGCCCAAGTGAAGAGAATCAGGGACTGCAGAGTGTTTATCCTTGAATAGGACACCTATATGAAATTTTTGCCACCCAAGGCTAAGGGACCATTGCAGAACAGGGAATGGAAAGATTGCAAGGGGCAGAGGTGGTGGTTGATCACAAGGAACCAGAGTTTGTCATGCAGCTCTGAAGCTACTCATATGAATTATTCACAGCAATGGTGACAGCTTGCACAAGACCCATGCAAGTTCATTTATGACAAAATGCCAGCATAGAGGTGGGAAGTGGATAAGATGCCCCCACCTTAGCTGAGGAATTATTGGCAACTGATATGTGCTGGGAGAGGGAGAGATGGTTTTCTTTAAGAATATGACACTAAATAGATTAACCAGGCTCCACTGGATGGACCCACCCCAAAGGACATTTGAGGATATACATTTGACTTGATAGGCCTTACTATATATGGTAGAGTACATGGAATCATGTGAGGCAGGTAGAAGAGGAACACAGGTAGAAGAGGGGCGTCTAAACAGTATCAAAATATATTGTATGAAATTGGTAAAAATTCAAATAAAATATACAATAAAAAAACCACAAGTGTTTGTTGTAGGTAGGTTTATATGTGGATACTCAATTTTATTCCATTGATCAATGTATATGTTTTTATGTCTGTATATACTGTTTTAATTATTGAATCTTTGTAGTATAACTTGACATCTGGGATGGTGATAACTCCAGCAGTTATTTTTATTGTTCAGGAAAGTTTTGACTGACCTGAATCTTTTGTGTTTCCATAGAATTTTGAGATTATTTTTTCAAGTTCCATTAAGAATTGTATTGAAACTTTAATGGGGATTGCCATGGATCTAGATTGCTTTTGGTAGCATGGCTATTTTCACAATATTAATCTTACCAAGCATGGGTGATCTTTCTGTCTTGATATCGTCTTCAATTTCTGAGAAAGCAAGCTGGCTTTGAGATGGAAGCTTCATCTCTATTGGCTAGCTTTCATAGTTTTGGAAGGCACTGTATATGCTACCAAAGGACAAAAGTAACCAACAGTCTTACCCACCTGTAAATCCCGGGAGTTACACTTATGACCAAACTGGGAAAACATTCCCACTGGTGCAATAGTGGCATGAATGTCATCAACAAATCAAACACTTTCTGATTGCATTAAAGGTGCAGTCGGTAACATGAAATCTGTACCTGGCATCATTATTGGGGCCAAAAACTTATGGATAGTTAGGTAATAGACCCTGGTAGAGAGCCTACTACTATTATTCCACTAAATGGACATAGTATTAAACTGACTTATATTGTCTTTTTGTTATCTTCATAGATAACCAAAAGTGCATTTCTCAGCCCTCATTGGAGAAACTTTTTTTTAGCAGATGGCAATTAACACAGAACCGCACAAGAGGTCCATGTGCAAAGAATAAAAGATAGCAGAATCCACATTCTCTTCCTAAGGCTCAGAAATCATTGTGGAAGTGGAAAAATTGTAAGAGCCAGAGGTGGTAGATGACTACAAGGGAATAATGTTTTTCCAGACATAACAGGGTATATGCACATAACAGCATGAATAGACCTATGCAAGCTCAATCCAGACAAACTCTCTGCATGGAGAAGGCAGGTTGACTCAAAGTCCCACCTTTAGCTGAGAAACTATTGGCAATTGATAGCTGTTGGGAGAGGGAGAGTCAGTTTACTTTTAGAGTGTGGACTTTGGTTGGTCAAGGAAGCTACAGAGAAGTATATGAGCAATACAAAATTGAATTCCGTGGGTTTAAAAAAAACATAAAAATTTGTGTTGGTAAGGAAGGGGTGGCGGAAATGGGAGGAGCTGCGGGAGGTGCAGTGAATACAATCAAAATACATTGCATGAAATTGTCAAGGAGCTGATAAGAAAATTTTAAATAAAGAAGAGGGCAGTTGACATAGGATATAACCACACTGACAAACCTGGAGTATCATAAAGGAACAAACTACTGTTTATATTTTATGCTTTTCATTTTCATTTCAATTTGATGTTATTAATTATTAAAAACATCATCTTAAAACACCATAGATTTCTTATACCCCAGTATCTATAGGTTCAGATGTCTTGGCATATTGTAACCAGGCTTTATACCAAACTGCCACTAAGATGCCAGAAAGATCTTCATGCCTATACCAGGCATGGCTGGAAAAGAGATTGCTTTACAAGCTCCTTTATGCTGTAGGCACAATTCATTTTCCTGCAGCTGGGGACTGAAGATTAGGTTCTTGGAGGATGCCATTCTTGGCTCTCTAACATCACTGACAGTTTTTTGCTACAAGGGCTTCTTCAATATGATGTCTTAATTTGTGTTAACTCACTTCTTCAAAGCAAGCAAGAGAGCATTTGCCACAACATGGGCCTTCATATGAGATAATATGATCGTGGGAATAGCGTATTTCACATTTGTACTACTCCATTGGGTACAGGCTGGTTTCAAACATGCTCAAAGACTTGAATCCTTGAAGGCAGAATTTTTGAAGGTCAGTTTAAGGTCTTCAACACACAGATTGCTGTGGGTTTCAGACATTTCACAACTAGCATGTATTATGTCATGCTTTTAAAATTTTTTCTTGTATTGTTTTTATTTTAGGTGTATAAGTATATTGCCTGCATGCATGTAAGTGCACACATTATGCTATGACGTTGGAGGTCAAAAGAGGATGTCAAAATCCCTGAAACTGATGTTATACACTATTGTTAGCCACATGTGGGTGCTGGGATTTGAACCCAGTTTTTCTGCAAGAGTATGATTGCTCTTAACCACTGAGTCATCTCTCCAGCCCCCCATTTTTATTATATTATTTTTATTTTATGTTCATGATTTTTTAAAATGTGACTCTTTTAATTTTAACAAATTATCTTACATCTTTAAAGCAAGAGTAGAATATTCAGTAAGATGATGATGAAACACCATTACTAGTAACCCTAAAATGTCAGATAATTAAGAAAAATTAAGAAATAAGATATTAGATCACTTTTAAAAATATGAACTAGCACTCAAAGAAAAATTTGGACACTCAAATAACTAGAGACTTTTAAATAAAATAACAAAAAGTTTTAATGTTTTTATGTCAGTTCTAAGATGTGATTTTTTTTTAATTTTTAAATTTTATTTATCTGTTTATTTATATTTTTATTTTATGTGTATTCGTGTATTGCCTGCATGTAGGTAAGTGCACCCTGTCGTGCAATGTCCATGAAGGTCAGAAGAGGCTGTTGGATCTCCCTGGACTGGAGTTACAGACAGTTGTTTATGGACAGTTGTTAGCTGCCATACGGGTGCTGGGATTCAAACCCTGGTCTTCTGAAAGAGCAAACAGTGCTCTTAACCACTGAGCCATCTCTCCATCCCCCCCCCCCGCATTTTTTAAGGTGTGGTATCATTTTAATTCAACTCCATGAAAATTCCAGACTATAGATAATTCTATAATTCCAAATTATAGAATTTCTTTTCTATAAGGAAATAGAGTCTTATAGGCTCCTGTGACCTTGCTCATATAAACTCACATCAATGGTTACAACATGCACAAGACTCATGCAAACTCAAGCAGACAAAAACCTATCATAGGACTGTGGAGAAAAAGACACAGGCTTTAATTTAGCCAAAGAACTATTGGGCCTTTGATTACCACTTGATGAGGAAGAGCTGGTCTTCTTTACAGGAGTAACTCTAGATAGACTGATTAAACCCCAGTGGATGAATTTGCACTGAGGGATGTCAGGGGACACTAACTTGACTCAATAGGTCTTAACATAAATGACAGAATGCATGAAATCTGGTGTGGGGGCTACAGGAGAGTGCTGATGGGGAAGGGGTTATAAAGAGGATTAAGATGTTATGCATGAAAAACACAAAATATCAACAAAACTAGATTTTAAAAAAAGAATGCATGTATATGGCCCTTGTTCTTGGTTACCCACTAGAACTTCATTGTAAAACCCTTATTGATTTTGCAGAGAGCATGGGCTGGGTTCTCTTCCCAGCACCCACATCTGGTGGCTCCTAACTATTTGTAACTCCAGTTCTGGCTTCTGCAGGCACTTCCCACACAAGATTCCCATACATATACTCAGGCTTACATACACACACATAAAGCAATAAATTAAATCCTTCAAAAATGCATATTAAAATGAACATACATAAGTCACAAATATTGAGAGCAAATGAGTTGTATGTAAAGCATATGTGTGTGTGTATATATATATATATATCACAAATAAAGAAAAACATTAAAAACAATGTCACGTGAAAGACAAAAGATTTAAATAGGTTTTGAGGGGCTGAAGAGATGGCTCAGGAGTTAAGAACACTGGCTGCTCTTACACACAATAAACAGTGAGAAGGTGGGTAACACTAGGAAGATACAACTAAAACCAGGATGAACCTCTACACAGCCACTGAGGTGATGGCTAGGATCATAAATAGATGCTCGAAAAAATATGGCAGCAATAGTGAGTAACTAATTCTCTCACCCATTGATGGTATAAATTGAACTTACTTGATTTGAAGTCCTACTGGGATGAATCTTTGAAGGGTAAACATAAGCAAGGAATTGTGCAAACAGTTCAACTCCTACCTAGGAGAAAAAGTGTATATATTCACCAAAATCCATGAATACAACATCACAGCAGGTCATTCAAAGCAGTTAAGTAGTGAAAAAAACAAAGCAGAGGAACACCAGGAAAATGGATATGCAAGTTTTAACATACTTAAAAAACTGCATTCTACTCAGCAACAAAAACAGACAGACTACTAGTATTCACAGCACAGTGAAAACATTCTAAGAACATTCAGAGGGAAAACATCCAGACACAACATATGCTAAGTTTCTCCATGTATATGACTTTTGAGAATTCAAAAACCTAAGTTACCGTGGTAGAAGCCAGGGTAGCTGTTACGTCTGCGAAGGGAAGCAGGAGGGAAGCTATCAAGGGAAATTTTTGGCTTTATTTCTTCTCAAATGGGAAAATGGGCATATAAATATGTAAAACTCAACTGAGCTGTTCACTTGAAACTTGTACATGTCACTGTATGCAAATTAGGCAATTCAAAGTAGGATTTTTATCTCAGGTCTCACTGCTTTACGAGTATAAGAACCAGAACCTAGACTTAGTTCTTATGGTAATGCTCAATCTCATTTGACTTAATACCATTCCTATTTTTCATTATTCTATTTTTTCCCATCCCTAGACAGTTTCTAAAATGTTAGCACTCCACTGAGTTTCTGACATTTTGCTCTGATTTGACTTTGCCTCACAAAGATATGTTGCATTGTATGAAGATGCTGATCAACAACTCTAGCTTCTAGTATTTGCAATCACAAAAAAAGAAAAAAATCTAATTTGTTGATTTTCTGTTCTGAGAAACTAGAGAGATGAGGGACAAAAGCTTGGGCAACTATACTGTATAGGCACCTTTCTGTTGCTTTGATAAAACAGCATAATCAAGGGAACTTATAAAAGGAAGAGTTTATTCAGTTTATGGTTCTAGGGAAATTAGGGTCTGTCATGGAGAGGAGGCATGATGGTGGGAGGTAGCCTAGCAGGAGCAGAAAGCAAAGGTTCACATCTTCAAGCGGGCACTGGAAGCAGAGAATGACTGGAGACCCAGGAAGGCTTAAAAACTCTAAGCCTGCATGCAGTGATATGCTTCCTCCAGCATGGCCACACCTAAGACCTCTCAAAACAGCACCACTATAACTGGGGACCAAATGTCCAAATACTTGGAGCCACTGTGGGACATTCTCATTCAAACCATCACATACACAAAGCAGCACAATTAAATACACTCAAAATGCAATCAAACATGTCCAACTTATTCAAACTTAGTTCTTTGCATTCTGAAACAACAAATGCTTCTATAAATTAGGGAGTTGATGAGAAGAGAGAGACAGTAATAGAATAGAACTGATCCAACTAAAGTTTCTGAATCCCTTATTTTAGAAACAGGGGAACTGACAGTCAGAGGTTAAAATGAATTACTGATATCATCAGCAAAATATACTAGTGGTGTCACACATGAAATGTAAATACACACACATATATATTACTTTTGCATGTTTGATCTGTCTAAACAAGATATACAAAGTAACATCTATTTGATTTTCATTATCCTAAAATTGTTTCAATCTGTACATACTTAAATAATTTATTGAGCATCTTTTATGTGTCTTCCATATATCTACTGAATATATATTTTATAAATGGACATTGAAGATGCTTGTAATGGATTTCTGGCATTAGTAGTACATGTAGTAGAATACAGAATATGTCAGTCAGAAAGGAAATGTTCTTTCATCATCAAAATACTGCTTAAGAAGGCTTGCTAATGAGAACATTCAGAAGGAAGGGACTGTGTATAAATGAATCTTCAGACTCCAGACCGGTAATAAATGCTGTGTGTGGTGTCACAAGCAGGTTGCTCTGACTGCTGACATTTGTTTCATGAGAAGCCATAATGTGCTATTATACACAAACAAAATTAAATGTGGTTGTGTTAATTTAAACATAATCTGGTTCGCACTCGTACTGTGAATGCACCAATCAGATCAAGAAAATTTCCAGTGACAGTGTATAAAGGCATAATTTCAGTACAATAGCTCTGATAAAGTTCTACAGAAATTGAGTGTGATGGGTGATCCATGGCAGTAATTATAAATCCTTATTTATTGTTATCACTTTGAGGCTACTGAATTTCAAAAATCCTCTGCAAAACTTAACTATTCTGAGTTCTCCTTTGTTGAGTACTGTGCATGTGTGCTTGTTCTATCTACCTGCAATCTATACATCAATATGATCCTAGGAATGGACTAGGAATCACAAATACATGTCAAAAGAATGAATTCTTATTTTAAAAATGAGGTATGTCAAGTTGTTTTAAGAAATTAAAAGGCAGAAAATACAAGCAAGTACATTTCCAAATTGTCTTTATTTTTTAAGTAAAAAGAACAAAAGAGGGAATTAAATAACAGATTTGAAGGAGAATTTTGTTTTGAAACAACCAAATGTTGAATAGAACAAAGAAGATGGGTAAAAAAGCATCTGCCTTAAGAAAAAGTAGCCAAAATCTTTTCAGTAACCATGTCAAGATTAGCATAATCATTATAACGCAATGTGAGAATAACACAATGCTGTAAAAATTCATTGATATCATTGCAAATCTCCGACAATGGGCACCTACCAACTTAAGCAGTAGAGGCTGAGTAAGACTTCGGACTCCAGTCCTTCAGAGGTGCAGAGGTCCCGTGGGAGGCCCGCTATAAATCTCTGAGATGATCTGCACTTTTCTGGATTGTTGTTAATGTGACTTTAGACATAGTATATGAGGACAGGAAGTTTATTCAAAAGGAGTCTTAGGGTTTTTGTTAGTGAACATAGTTCACACATCTCCCGGAAATCTATTCAAGTGGAAAAAAATGTATATTCCCTTGTCTAAATACAGGGTCAGTATAGATCATGTTCTTTAATTTTAGTGCAAAGCAGAATCAGCTAGAAGACTTTCTGAAACTCAGAATTCCTACCATGCCCATTCCTCATTCAACAGGTCTAGGTGGGAACCACAAATGTGAATTTATTTTTTTAAAAAAAACTTTATTTCATTTTTGAGAATTTCAGACATTAGTACTATATTTCCATTATTTTCATCCGTCCCAATCCCCCTCCAACTCCTCCCACCTCACATGTCCCCCAGTTCCTCTTAGCCTCTTGTCCTCATCTTTATTATTGCTACATATACATGCGTATATCCATTCATTTATAAATACATGCACATATTACACACATACACACACACCACACACCACACACACACCACACACACACACACACACTGATGTTCCTGTGTACCTTTGTTTAGGGCTGCATACTTAAGATTACATGACCTCTCTGGGAGTTAGTTCTTACTGGAAACAGATTCTCCGTCTTTCAGCATCCCCTGATTGCCTGTAGGTTTTCATCTTGAGTTGATACCCCATAACACTTCTGCCATACACCTTGGTATGTCAACTGATTTTGTCATTATGTAGCTCTTCTTATACTACCATATTGTGGACATTTCATTGGTGAAGTTTCTCTATCATGTCTAGAATGCATTAACTAGCAGCAGGTGTTTTGTCCCTCTGTCTCTTACATTCTTCCTATCTCTTCTTCCTGGATGTTCCCTGAGTCTTAGGTATAGAAATTGTATTGTGGATATATCACACAGGGCTGGGCACCTCACAGTCACTTATTCTCTGCATTTAACCAGTTGTGGAACTTTGTAATAGTCTCCCTCTATTACAAAAAAAAAAAAAAAAAGGCCTCTGTGATGAGTGGTGACAGGTGCACTTGTCTGTAAATATAAAGATATGTATTTAGAATATAGTAAGAAATTACTTTGGTCTAGAGAAATGACAGATATATATTTTTCTTTAGGGTTTATGACCTCCCCAGTCATGTGTACCAAATATATATTTCTAGCAGGCTTGTGGGCAATGCCGAGGCTGCATCTGAGGTTAACATTAATGAATAACAGAAAAGAATATTTTAAAAGGTTGTCTGGTAATTCCTAGTGTTTGAGAATTATAACAGTTTCCTCCCTCTTTCTGTCAAAGTGAATTGCAGCAATTCTTCAGACATGTGGTAAGAGAAAAATGGATCCCTAGAGTGATTCCACTAAAGGATTTTCAGGTTGGTGCTGGCAGTCCAGAATATGCTTCTCTTCTCCCTTCATCCTGGATCATCAGGGACACCAGGTTGCATTTTTGACACACTCCTTCTCCATGAAAATGACTTAAGATTATCAGACTTTTCTCCAATATTTCAGTATGAATATTGGAACATGTATTTATTTAAAGATAGTTGGTTACAGCAACTGATCAAACTGATAATATTGTTAAAGCATTTATTAGATCACAATAGATGAGAAATTAAAAGCATTTATTAGATCACAATAGATGAGAAATTTAAATTATGCTATATATTAAAAAGCAATGTAAATTTGGTCTCCTTTTATATGACAATTCCCAGAAAATATCTAGTAATTGGAAAAATAATACCCCTGAATACTTCATCAGTTATTCAGTAATCACAAAAAAAGTGAAATGCCAACTTAGAAATGGAATTAAACAGCTCACTGGAAACTTCATAAGACTTTAATACTAAATATCAGCTGCCTGGAATTGAGACGTCCCTATGTTACTTAACTGAAATCCTTGTTCCAATTCTAGCTTTTCAAAGCTCAGTGCTACTCACTGACTAATGATGCTCTACTTTGGCTTCCCATGGACCATTCTGTCACCTCCATGTCACCTGCTTTAGACATCTTTTCAGGATCTATTTCCCCTCCTTTCCAACCTCACTCTGATTTGGAGAAGGACCAGCTTTAAATACTTTCATTTGTTTTAAATGAATCTATCTTGTAACCCACAAGTCCTATAAACTATCTGCCAAGAACAAGAGTGATATCTTCTTTGTCATATGGTAAAACTGAGTTGCTCCTTCTAGCCATGGATATTAACGTACCAAAGGCAAGGACAGAAAATTATTAACTCTTATCCAGTTTCATCTCTGAATGTCAGGAAATGGATATTTTGGGAATTTCTTTTCTATTTATTTATTTAGTGTGTGTGTGTGTGTGTGTGTGTGTGTGTGTGTGCTTATATATGGTATGCATATGAACTGAGGGTATATGGCAGTTAGAGGGCAGTTAGAGCTCAGATGCCTGAGCTGCATTTTAAGAATGAAATAGAAATTTGAAGATTGGGACTTCCTGTGTCCTGCAGTTTATCTATGGAACAAGTTCTTAGACAATGAGATTATTATGTATCTTTGAGGAAGTAACTATTCAAGATAACTCATGCCAGGATCAAGTTTAGAATAGAGCATGAAGAGTCAGATAATGCCAAATGGAAACCTGAGTCTGGTCTATCAAATGTGACTGTTGTGATAATGTAAATCTGAATGACAAAGACTTGCCACCAAGAAAGCAGATTCTCTTAAGTAGGCTAAACAGGATATTTGGATATTGGCTATAAGTGTAGATTTCTATTGGGTGACATCTTGCTTTCTGAATGCTGCAGGAAGCACCCTTGCTGATTTACTATGTGGTGAGGTTGTTTGGTGTTTTCTTTTTTGTTCTTTGAGACAGGGTCTTCCTATAGCCCCAGGTAGCCTGGACCTTACTATGTAGACCAGGCTGGCCACAATCTCACATCCACCTGCCTCTGCCTCCCTAGTACTGAGTTTAAAGGCATATGTCATCATAGACAGCTTCCTTCTGATTTGTTTTTAATAGCAACAATGACAGTGGTAGGTCACAGCAGACTGGACTGTAGTTATTTTAAGCAGTGCACTCAGCTTTCTATATCATAGATTTAAATAGATTCATACATTATTGTTTGGATGGATTTTAGTAGTAATATATTAATAATTGACACAATAATGGAGCACAGTGTGGCCTAAAAACATTCTACAAACAAAACTGAGGTATATTCTAGTATGAAATGAAAGAACAGATATAACTAAAAAATAAATAGGCCCAGAGAACACTTTGGAAAGCTGTCCTAATTTGCTTCCTATTGCTGTGCTAAAACACTGACTGAACAAAAGCAGTTTGAAGATAAAAGAGTTTATTTACTTCAGCTTACACTTCTAGGTAACAGTCCATCACTAGGGAGCTCAGGGCAAGAGCTCAAGCAAGAACTGAAGCAGAAACTACGGAGGTTTAATATTTACTGCCTTACTCTCTGGCTTGTTCATCTAGCTTCCTTATAAAGCCTAGACCTACCTGCCTGGGAATGATGCCACCCATAAAGAGGTGAGCCATCTCATATAAATCTTCAGTCAAGACAGTCTCTCACAAATATAGCCACTTAGCCACGTCTGAGTGAAGAACGTCTGAGTGCTTCAATTGGGTTTCCTTCTTCCTAGGTGGTTCTAGTTTGTGTCACGTTGACAGTAAAATCTAACCAGCCTGGGAGCTGGAGAGATGGCTCAGTGGTTAAGAGGACTGGCTGCTCTTGCAGAGGACTAGGGTTTGCTTCTCAGCACCCACATGGCCGCTAACAACCATCTGTAACTTTAGTTCCAGGGGATCTGACACTTTCTTTTGACATTCATGAGCATTGCAAGACAAGGGTGCACTTACACACATGCAGGTAATACACTC
>NW_008352715.1:43591-64796 GCF_000622305.1 Nannospalax galili | reverse complement strand
TATATATAATAAAATATTTTTTAAAAAGCTTTAAAAGCAAAGAAACAAAAGTAAGCAGCCTAGAAGTCAAATAAACTCAAGTCTCAGCCCTGCCAGTTTTATTTGTATAATAGTCAAAATCAAAATATTTTGTTATATGGATTTATTTATTTGGCATTGATTGCACACTTCTCCTGTTTCGTTACCCTCTGGCAGTGGGAACACCAAAGTGAATTTTTATAGTCCTGCCCATGAGAAGATGGGAAGAACATAAACATATCTCCAAATACTTTAGTATGAACACGGGGACATGCATTTATTTTAGTATCAAATGAAAGAACAGATAACTAAAATATAAATAGGGTCAGAAAACAGATAGCCAGTTGCAGCAAATGAGTTGAACTGGTTACACTCCTTAAAGGAGTTATTAAACCACAACATTTGAGTAATAAACGCTGTGCTTTACACTACAAGCCAATATAAATGTAGTGTTTTTTAATTATAATTCCGTGAACATATGTAGCAACTGAAATAATAATATCTCTGAATACACTATAAATATGTAAATATAGAAGCTTAAAGGGTTTGTGAACTGAAGCCAGGTGATGGGGCTCATACATGTAATCCCAGCACTTTTGAGGCTGAGATAGGAGAATTGCCATGACTTCCACAATAAGCCCTTATGTAAAAATTTTAAAAATACATATTTTTATAATTCAAAACTTTATGAAATTTTATACTAAACATTAGTTGCCTAATATTAAGACTTCCCTAAGATGTTTCACAGAATAGTGCTGAGTATAGATTTACAGCTGTTTGGCTGTGGAGTTGACAAGATTTTTGACCAACATAGTTTCTATTATGTGTGAGTGTATAACCTATACTATTTTTGACATAGAGAGAAATACACATTCTTAGATCACATCTTGTAAAAGGTATTGGTGGTTGGGAAATAAAAAAGCCTTCATATGATGAAAACTCTAATCATATTCGTTTTTAAATATTTTATTTATTATATTTATTTCATGTGTATGAGTATATTGCCTGCATGTATGTGAGTGCACCCGTGCCATGCAATGCCACAGAGGTCAGAAGAGAGCTTTGGATTCCCCTGGAACTGGAGTTAAGGACAATTTGTAGCCACCGTGTGGGTACTGGGAATCAAACCCGGGTCCTCTGCAAGAGCTGTTAGTGCTCTTAAATGCTGAGCCATCTCTCTAGCCCCCCAAAAACTGTAATCATATTCTTAATATTTAAAACTATGTTCTTTCTGAGACCAAATATAAACTTTTATTGCCTTTGCAAAAAATAAATAAATAAACAAATAAATAAATAAATGATTTAGACATTAGCTATATGATTTCCTCAGTATTTAAAATTTAAATGGTGCATTTAAGTCTAAAGTCACCTTGTTCTCTCATTACTCTTAAGGGTCATCCTAAATCATGATTGGGATCAAAGAGTGCTATAAGGTTGTATTCGTTTCTTTTCTGTTGCTGTGATAAAACACCATGACCAAAGGCAACTTATAGAAGAAATAGTTTATTTTGACATGATTCCAGGAGGGATAAGAGTCCATCACAGTGGGGGGCGGGGCACAGCAGCACGTTGTAGTTATAGAGGCAAAAGCAGGAAACTGAGAGCTCATATCTTCTTCAATCACAAAGTCCGTGCTGAGAGAGCAAACTGAAAGTGGAGACAGTCTATGAACTCTCACAACCAGCCCAGCCTCAAGTGACATGCTTCCTCCAGCAAGGCCACAGCTCCCAAACTTCCCTAAACAACACCATCACCTGAGGACAAAGTGTTCAAATATTTCAGCCTATAAGAGACATTCCTCATTCAAACTACCACATTTCTCTCCCTGTGCCCTATAGGCTCATGACCATCCATAATGAAGAATATATTTAATCTGGCTTTAAAAATTCTCTTAGACATTCACATTCTCAATACCATCCAAAAGTCGAAAGTACATAGTCTCTTTTGAGACTTAATGCAATCTTAACTTCAACCCCTATAAAATAAAAAGAAAAATTATGCTGGGCATGGTGGAACATGACTTTAATTCCAGCACTAGGGAGGCAGAGGCAGGCAGATCTCTGTGATCTTGGCTAACCTGATCTCCATAGTGAATTCCAGGCCATTTTGGACTACAGGGAGATCCTGTCTTTCTCCCTCAAAAAAAAAAAAAAAAGACAGACTACAGACTTTCAGACTTTCAGACTTCCAACATACAATGGGCAATGGGATAGAATGTACCTCTCCATGCCAACAGGAATGTGGAATTAGTGAGGAAATGCTGGACCAAAGCAAAACCAAAAACTAGTAGTTGTCCTTGACAGGTGTCTCATGGTAATCCAACAATTTGTGGTCTTCACCACAACCCAAGCTTCACTTTCACAGCTTTATGCAGTGGCTTCTCAGTGTGTTCTCACAGAGATTCTGTCACAGGTACACATTGCCTGGCCTCAGCATCACTTTAAAATTTCAGACTTCTTCACTCTTGCACCTTCCATGCCTCTAAAGCCAGTACCACATAGATGATGCTGCCAAGTTGAGCTTTCAACTTGGGATAGACCCTGGTCTCTTGTGGCCACATAAGGAACAGATATTATATGCTGATTCAATTGCTTTCCAGGATTAGTAAACCCCTTAGGTTCTCCTTCACAAGTTGGAAGTTTAGCTGGGTGGGGTCTTGCCCTAAGGCCAACTTTCCCTTGTTTCAGTGCAGAGCAGAAGGTCCTGGCTTAATGGCACTAATCTTTTTAACCATTATAGACCCTCCTCCTGCTCATGCCTTGACTGTAACTTTATGCTTCTTGTTATTCTTTTTCACTTCAAGCTATACATTTTGCATTTCTTTCTGCCTTGCTTGCTCTTTTTAATTTCAGATCTGTATAGGCATTAATAATAATCAATCCACAGGTTCAACATAATATTGTCATGAAATATCTTTGACAAAAAAAATTAGTCATTATTTTTTAATTTAGTCTCATGCAAGTTCTTAGAAGAAGGGAAGAATGCATAAAGAATTTTTCCCCCAAATATCCCAAGAATGGCCTTTTATCCCAGTTGCTATAAGAGCCTTTGCTCTCCTCTGAAGCCTCTTGAGCTAGACTTGTAGAGTCCACATTACTGTCAGCACGACTTTCTTTCAGGCTCCAACTAGAATGGTCCATTAAGCTCTGCTTGCAGCATTCAACTGCTTTTCTAGCCCAAAGTTCCAAAGTCTTCCACATTTCTCCCCAAAACACGATCCTTTTATATTAGTTCTTTTCTATTCCTGAGAGAAAATAGTATGGCAGAACACAACTTGTAGAAAAGTTTCTTTTGTCTTATGGTTCCAGAAGTATCAGGGTTCTTCATAGCAGGGAGACATGGTAGAAAGTGTGGCAGACATGGTGGCAGGAGCAGGAGAACTCACATATACAATCACAAACATCAAGCAGAGAGAGGAAACGAAAAGTGGGGCAAGGTTATGAACTCTCAAAGTCCACCCAAGTGACATACTTCCTTCAGCAAACAAACCTCTTAAAGATTCCATGGCCTTCCCAACAGCATCACCAACTGGGGACTGAGTATTCAAATAAATGAGCATGTGGGGGATATTTCACACTCAAACCACCATAAGGGTCCACTGTGTTGCAGAACTAAGTGCTAAGATGCAAGGGTTTGTTGTGCTTTGGTGAGTTGGGGATTGGAGGAAAAGTCATGTTCTCTTTGGCACTTAGGGAGTCTCTTTCCATTCAACTCCAGTTATTACTCTACTTGAATTGACAAAAGAAATAACTGTCCTGGTAGTAAGAGACTGAGTGCAAATATAACCATCGTATCCCCCCACAAAAAGCATTGGAATACAAATATTATATGATACATTTAAAAAATCTGTTTCTAAACTGTTGCGATGAGGTTTCTATTTGAAGTCTCACCCAAAAAGGCAAAACCTGAAAAAGACACATATTATTCTAGCAGCTCAGTATGCTAAACATGCTGAAGAGTACCACTTGTACTCAAGAAATGTGCTTTTATGGGGCTAGAGAGATGGCTCAGTAGTTTAGAGCACCAGCTGCTGTTGCAGAGGACCCGGGTTCAATTCTCAGCACCCACACTGTGGCTAACAACCATTCGCAGTTACAGTTTCAGAGGAATCGGATGCTTTTTTCTGACCTCTGCAGGCATTGCACAGCAAGGATGCACATACATACATACACAGGCAATATGCTCATACACATAAAATGAAAATAAATAAAGTGTTAAAAAAGAAATGTGCTTTTCCATGCCTAATGAAACAGTGTGGTTGACTGCTCTGTCTTCTTAACCCTTATGCCTACTTAAGCTAAAAAAAAAAAAAAAAAAAAAAAAAAAAAAAAAAAAAAAAAAAAACAGTGATGGTATCTGTCTCTAAATAGTGTCTGAAATTTCCAGGTGGGACTAATGATGTAGTTCTTATTGTCTAAAAAGAAATGATCAAATAGCATTTTCAAAATGTCTTCAATGATACTGTAATATACTGGTTGGGTTATCTGTACTGACTTTTAAATTTTTTTGTGGGCATTAGCATCTTTCCTTATTCTGAGTCTGCTGAGCAAAATCATGTCATGCATAGTTTTGGCCCTGACTCTTTCTAAATCACTCAAAAGTATTTCAACCCCACTTCACTGCTAAGTTGTGTTCTATGCTCTCAAGGTTAGACATAGCCTGCCATTTTCTACAGCAGCAAATAGGAAATATTTCATGTTGCTTCAAAACCACAAATTTACTGAAAGTGTATGTGTTTCCAAGAGATGCACTCTGCTCAGTCTACAGATGAACCTAAGAAACTATCTAACTGCAGAAGAACTGCTTTGCAGCAGCATGAATACCTTAAAGAATGATGTACTTTAAAGGGGACTCAGGGTACCACCAGTGTGGGATATAAGATGGATTCCAACCTGAGAGTCTGATTCATTGATACCTGAGTTTCCTCTTTTCAGATTTTTATTTCTTTATGAAAACTGAATGTCTGTTTTCTAATTATTTTCTATGTTGGAAATGGATTTGCTGTTTAAAAATCAGTATCACCCCATGCTGGTAGAGGATTTTTAGTAATGTCCATAGTGGAATTGAATAATTCTTGAGAAGAATTTATAAATTTTTATTGCTACATTTGGTCAAGCATTTCTTTTTTAAAATATTCTTTAAAAGAAATTGTTATTGAATATGTCAATGCTGTCGTAATGAAATGATTCTTCTAATTATATTGTTATTAAATAAATAATTTTTAAAAAAGTTTATGTGTATGAGTGTTTTTCCTGGTTGTATATAAGGGCACCCACATATGTGTAATGCCCTCACAGAAGGCAGAAGAGGACATTGGATCCCTTGGACCTGGAGTCAGAAATGGTTGTTAGCTGCCATATGGGTGCTAAGAACAGAGCCACTGTCCTCGGCAAGAGAAGCCAGTACTCTTAACTGATGGGCCATCTCTCAAGCATTTCTTAATAAACACAAAATGAATGGAAGAAATTTGTCAGTTACCTTGTGTTGAGGCCTCCTGAGCAATATGCCAAATAGCTACAGTGAAAGCTCTAGGCAAATCAGTTACCTTTACCTTTCAACTATTAAAATCCATTCATTAGACATTACTTTTTGCTCACAGGCTCTAAACTGTAGCTATCATTCTAAGTTACTATATTAGTGCATCTACACATCTCAGCATCATGTTTTTCCTTTATCTCAACTCCTTTAATCTCTTTGCTGTGGTAAGAATGTCGCTTACATTTCTTTTTACTTTACCAATAAAGAAACACGGATGTTGAATATCCTTAAGAATCAGAACCTTGTTTTAATTCACTGATGAAGAATAAGGAATGATGGGAAAGAGAGAAGAGGAGAGGAGAGGGGAGAGGGAGAGGGAGAGGGAGAGAGAGAGAGAGAGAGAGAGATCAAGCTGACTTAATTTTATTACCATGTAGGTGTATATGCATACACAGGGTAGAAAACATACATCATTATTATTTACTCTAAACCCTGCCTCTTCCTCTTCTGTGTTTATTTTATCTTGCTTTATGTGGGCTTTGAAATATTATATAAAAGGAAAAATTTGAGCATTAACATAAGATAAACCTTTTGCTAGGAAAAAAAAAACCAAACCCTTCTGCTTCTTAAGTGTCATCTACATAACAGGTTCAGTATCTGAGAGTTTATATACTCATCAGTTCACTTGATGCAGTATTTCACGAAGATGTAGAATACTTTTTCATGCTTTCCTCAAAGGCTGAAATAATTTCTCATTGAAAAATAGTGAACAATAATTGATTATTACATGGAAATTTTAAGACTCATAAAAGCAGATCAAACAGCAAGAAGTTCCCCAACATCATGAAGGGCCTTCTTGGGCTGGCGTTGGCCTGGAGGTTGAGTGCTGGTCTGCAATTCATGAGGTAGACTACACACCAAGGATTTATGTAACAAGATGAAAGTTGTTTCTGAAACCAGCTGTATATTCAGGCTGCTCTTTAATAATTCAGTGTGGAAAATTGAATAAATATGCATGGAGAAGACACTGTCCTTTGGGAGGCTAATAGACAGTCTGATGTCAAAGTAATACTGGGCTTCAGACATTAAAGGAAAGGTCAATAAAAGACATATTAATTCCTTCACATGTGTTTCTTGCATAATTTCACCACTGTCATCTGTAAGTCATAAAGAGTGACAAGACAGGGTGTCTAATGCAGAGAATTTGGCACAAAGCCACAAGGAAGATTACTTAGCCTGCCCTGACCATATGCAAAGGACTAATGCCATCGGGTTATCAAACACCTGCTGGCAGATAAACAGAAAGATAGCAACTGGAAGCAATGTGGACTAGAGAATTGGATGACCCCAAAGCTTACTGTAAATAATACCATGCTAATGTATAGGGCCTGGAGAGAGGACACTGGTAGACTCCAGTTCATCTAATGGGTCTTCTACTCACACACTCCAAGGTGCTGAATGACACCGACATGCGTTCTGTTCTTAGATCTCTGATAAAAATCATGCGGGACAGAGAAAGAGAATAACTGTGGTTTGTGCCTTCTGAATCACATGACTATTTAAGCAGAGATATAAACAAATTTGTCATTCAAACTTAGAATGGAAGGGATATATAATTATTATGCTAGAGCAACATTTGCAAACCAGACTTTCCTGACAGAACAAGAATTATTGTTGTCATATAGACGAGATATATAAATAACACCATTTAAAGTTCTAGCAATTGAACTCTGGGCCTCCTTATGCTAAGTAAATATATGCTACTGAGTATTCCCTGAGACATCCATTCTTAAATGTTCATTTGTTATTAATAAAATAAGAATAGAAATGTATATCGCTACAGGGAAAGGAAATCAATATTATATCTCTTGATTAGAAACATCAAAGAAGAGTGAAAATTTTTAAAATTTACTTTTGTACCATTGGGGCAAGGAACAAAAAGTAAAAAATGAAGCATCAACCTTATACTTACTCTAAATAGACATTTACCAGAGTGGCAAAAAAATTCAGAGCACCAAGAATATGGATATAGAGCAAAAGGAACTCCGATGTTTGCTAGTAAGAATATGATGTGTTTAGATATCACATCAACTGTATGGACGCCTACTTGGAAGTTTCTTAAAAAAGCAAATATACTCTTACTGTAAAATCAGCAACTGAACTCCTTGGTAAATTGAAAATCCATGTCTGCACCAGCCACAGCTCAAATTAATTAAAACTGGTACAGAAATACTTATAGATAGTAGAGTCCTTCATAACTGAAGGAACTTAGAATCAACAAAGATGTTCCTTAATATGTGAATTTGTAAACTGCATTCAATGGAATATTACTTATCAATAAAATAAATGATCTATCAAGCAAATAAAAGATATTCACATTGCTAAGTGAACAAAAGCAAATGTAAAAAATAATGTAGGATCATAATTATATGATATTCCAGAAAAGATACAGCTGCGGTGTGGACAGACATAGCAAAAAGATGAATAATTTTCAAAGCTTAGAGGAAGGGTGGGTTGAAGAGGTAAATCACGGGGTTTTTATTGTATTGAGAGTGAGCGTACTCTCTGCGTATATTGAAATGGTCATTATTCATTTGTCAAAACTCAGGATGGAGAAGTAACTCCAGGGCAAATACAATGATGTGTAGATAATGACTCTTCAATGTATTAAGTATACCACACTAATGTAAGACATTAACAGAGGAAGAGAGAATTGCAAAAAGAAGGCACATAGAAATTCCGTATTTTATTATTTCTCCAAACATTTTAAAAATAGTAATTATAAATAGAAGCTATCATGCTCTGGGATGTTATCATAACATAAATAGGAGAAAATCAAACAACCTGGTAAAAATCTAAGGACACAAAGTAGTAAACAGGTGTCTGTGTAGATGAAAGAAAGTAAGAAGCGAGATGTACTTCAAAGCCAGTCAAATAGAAAATCCAAAGCTTCTTTGGGGCTGTCTAGTGATTCCTCTTAGTCCCAAGGACACATTCAACACTTATGACAGTTCAGTCGCTGCAGACATACTCAGGCTGCTCGCTTCGTCCACCTCTTGCCATTGCTGAAGAGACACATTCTGAGAATAGATTCAGGGTCAAAGTACAAATGCACAGGCTACCTGGGGCATCACTTTGGAGAAGAAAGGCAGAGATGTGTGCTAATATAGGCCAAGAGCATTTTAAACACTTAGAAAATGAGGAGAAGGCCAAACAGAGAAGCTGGAGTCCCTTGTAAGACTGCCAGAGTGCAATGCCCAATATACAGATCTGGGATGGAAATGAATGCCTTCTACTGGTGTGGCTGAACATAGTAGTTACTAGATGAATGTGGTTAGTTACTAGCAAATGTAGCTGGCTGTGAGAACTTCAAACTCAGAAATGAATGCTTAATTTATTTTAAATTATGGGAAATTGAAAATAAAAGAGCTACATGTGGCTAGGGCACCCAAAACTGATCATACAGCCTTGTGAAGCAGAGCGCAAGCTCATGATATTGGAAACCCAAATCCATATCTGTGAGGATTATGGGACAACGCAAAACAGTAGTCCTTGCTCTGGAAGAAACCAAACACTAGGAGGGAAATGTTATAACTCAGCCAAGAGAGAATCGGGATAGAGGCTCTATGGAAAGCAAGAGAAGCACAGATCTGAAAAATGGGAAAGATGGCTGAATTTCTAGAGAGGACCCTGAGTCCCTTCACACATAGCATGGTCTTGAAGAACTATGGATTTAGAGAAGAAGTTGACTTAGGGGAGGAAAATAGGCTCAGACTTGGGTTATTTGAGGTAGATGAGGAATAGCTAGGTGGTAGCTTTCAGAATGAGTATTAGGAACAGGATTGGATACAGAAAAAATTGTGATACCTTTGCCAGAGTTATGTATATAGAATCAAAACTTGAAAACATAGAAGGAAGATACCAAGCTTCTGTACCTGTCCACAGTAGGAAATTTGGAAGATTTAAAAAAATACCAAAGGTAGGAAGAGAACACATATTCACACAGAGGGAGATTTAAGTTTTCATTCTGGTTTGATCTGTTATTCTCTCTTCTCTAGGCCCCTTCTTTAGTAATTTTAGGGTTTTAAAAATTCTTATTATCACATCTTTTTTCAGACTTTGGTTTTGTCAGAAAGAATTCATTTGTCTTTTAATGAGTGTTGAAATAAAATTCATTTTTTCTTTCAAAAATCTCTATTTACTCTTTTCCTTTAAATATCTGAATATTTTTTCCTGGGTTATTAACAGAACTTGGGTTGAAGTTCCACTAAGTCAATCTTTGTTATACTAAGTCCAATTCCTGAAAAAGAAAGGAGTTGCAGAGAATGCCTTTCCTCCCTACCAAAGCACCCAGTGTCAACCGCCTTCATGTCTTTATAAAGGTCCTTCCTACTATGACAATTATTTTGCATAAATTACCTGTTCATTAGGTTGGATAATTTCATCCATTCTAAACTTTTTCTGCAAATTAAGCAAATACAAAAACTTGCTTCCTCAGCCTTAAGAATAAGGTTTCCGAATTCAAACTGTGAGATCAGATTCCTTTTCCATCTACATCCTCACAGTGGCTGGAACCTCAGAGGTTCACTATTCTTCTGTTTCCTCCCCAGTGTAATAGGGTATTGACATCACTCAGCCCATGGAATCATCCTGATAATTTACAAAAATTAAAAATAAGCAAAGAGCTTAATACATTCCTGGCAACCTGTAAATATTCAATAACTTATCTTTATTCACAATGTTTATATTATCTAACTTATATTTTATCTCAAGTAAAATGATATTGTCGCTTTATACATCACTAAGAATAGGGGAGTCCCTGAAAAATGATGCAATGTCTGGGATTGTAAGAAGCACAAGTTCAAGGATGCTAACATGGGGAAAATCCAGATGCCTTAGTAGAAAGGATACAATAGTGTTTTGGGCTCTCCATGTTTAAGAGTTGTTTTGATTTCTGAGCTCGACTGAGATTGACTGACTCATATCAGAAACAAAGCTGCGAAGTTCCGTTTCATAGTGGTCAGCAAGAATTCTGAGAGCATCCAGAGATTAGTATTAACTATCACTCAGTTTAGATTTAGATAGGTGTGAGTTCACATCCCTGTTCTGTTATTCACAGTGGCATGCTTTTGGGCAAGTTATTTCACTTCACTACCCTGTCCTTAGAAAATAAGAACAATGATAATTCTCTTAAATATTTTAAGTTGTTATTATCATGTGTGCTTTCATTATGGGAGGTTATACATGCCACAGTGGCCTGTGGAGGTAATTGGAGAGTGTGGTGGAGTTGGTTCTCTCCTTCCATTTCTATGTGGGTCCCAGGAATCAAATTCAGTTCTCCAGGCTTGTGTGGCAAGTGCCTTTACCTGCTGAGCCATTTCTCCAGTCCTGAAAAATAGAAATTCTTCTTTGGAAGATTTCTAGGAATATCAAATGAGAACATGGCCATGAAGTCTTGAACTAAATGTTTAGTGCTCAATAACTGTTTATTGTTAGGCATGGCAGTGGTACAGTGCCTCTTCTAGTAGGAGTTAGGCCAGTGTTAAAACCAGGTAAAATATTCTGGGATAAAGTTAAAATGTAACGGACCATGTAAAAATGGTGATAGCTCTAAACAAATGGGAGGACTTGAACTACATGTCAACATAAATGTAATGCTAGTCCTCGATAAATAAATATTTCTAGAGACAGTAGCACTTAAGGCTTATAACCCCTTGCTTTTACTTTAAACCTGAGCTTTTATGTTTGTGAGACAGAAAATTTGTTTGTATAGCTATTTTTTTAATAGCTTGGATTTTTCTTTCCTACACAAATCCCCCCTCCAAAAAAAGAAAAAAAGTCATGAAAATTGGAGAGGGACATGAGAAGTGGGGGGTGACCAGATTTCAGCCAGGTGAGTGCCATGATCCCTGCCAACCACACTCCCAGGCCTATCTGGGGTTGTGGAACCTGTAAACCAGTCCAGCCTGCTGAGAGCACACATCCTTGCAGACCCATCCAGTGTCCAGTCTCCCAAGCCTAGCTTGGGAAGACCAGCCTGAGTATCAGCCCATGCCGACCTAGGAGGGAGTTCTATTCACATGCTCTATTGATTAGCCCTGAATTGGAATCACCCCTCTCTTCAGGAACATTGAGTCCCCGAAGTACTGTCCTGTCATTCTCCATATCTGAACCAAAAACAACCAAGCTTGGGGGATAGCAAAATCAAAATGAACTTCCACTCAGCATCGGCAGGTTGGAATTTCACATCAGACACTCAACCAACAAAATAAATTCACACACCCAAGTCACATCACAAAAACACAAACAATAGGAAAGGCCAAGAAAATATGTCCCTTGAAGACCCATCAGTCCTATAGAAATGTTCTCCAGTGACTATTACCTAGATGACCACCAGGACAGAGAACTTAAAAGAGCAATCATAAGCATCATCAAAGAATTCAAGGAGTTAAACAGGAAACAAGCAGCTCAATGAACTTACAGAGAATAGGAATAAACTGAGTGGAGTCCAAAGAAGTAGAAATATATGTGTCAACAAAATGATGAAGACAATTCAGGATGTGAAAAGTGAGTCCAATAAAGAGTAAGAAGACCTAAGCCGAAATGAAGATGGATTGATAAGTTCAATAACCCAATTAGGAAACTCAGGGGAATGCCTTACCAGTATAATAGATCAAATAGCGGATAGACTATCAGAACTCAGAGACAAAGGAGAGAAATTGGACCAGTCAATCAAAGAATGTTTTATACACACACACACACACACACACATGTGTGTGTGTGTGTGTGTGTGTGTGTGTGTGTGTGTGTATGAACTTTGGGACCCAATAAGAAAACCAAATCTATGAATTACCGATATAAAAAAGGAGAATTCCAGGTCAATGTCATAAACAAGATCTTTATCAGGATGCTAGAAGAAAACTTCTCCAAATTAACAAAATTCATACCCATAGAAGTTCAAGAAGCACACAGAGCACCAAATGAACAGAGTAGGAAAAGAAATCCCTCACAGCATATCATAGTTAAAACATTAAATAGATAGAAGAAAGGAAGGGTGTTGAATGTTTTAAGAAGAAAACCAAAAGTCTTATATAAAAGAAAACCCATCAGAATAACAGCTGAATTTTCAAAGAAAGTATAAAAGCCAGAAGAACATGGAGCAATGTAGTCCACGTTCTGAAAGATCACAGGCACCAACCTAGACTACTTTATCCAACAGAATTGGCTGCCACAGTTGAAGTAGAGAAAATTCCATGATATAAAGGAACTAAGAGATATTATGCACACTAAGCATTTCCTACAGGGAATATTTCAGACTGAAGAGAGCAACGCACATCTCTAAGAAGCTGCAGACAGAAAACAAATGAAGCTCTGACTGTTGAAACAAAATAGGACGAAGAAGCCAAACAGTGATACAAATAAAATGGCAACAATGAACGCACACCCGTCACTAGTAACTAAATATTAGCACAACCTTCCAATCAAATGAAGCATGTTAGTTGAATTGACTAAGAATCAAAATCTAACCTTTTGCTGTCCACAAGAAAGCCTGTCTTTTATAAAATGAAGCTTCTTTGATGAGTTGTGTGAGGTACACTTGTCTGTAAATATAAGGATACGTACTTAGAATATTTTTAAAAATTACGTTGGTCTAGGTATGTGGCAAAAGCAGGTTTTTCTCTAGGATCTTTCCAGCCATGTTTATTTGGTTATATTTATAGTAGCACACATGCATTTCCCTCCATTGAGTAGGCCTTAATTCCAATTAGACAGCTGTTGATGACCTTCAAGATAAAAGTGCCACCACTACAGCAGTAGAGATTATTTGCTGTGGTTCACAGACTATATAGCTGGATGGGATCATTGATTGGTTTTCTCCCTTGGCAGCCTATATACTATGGGAGCTGGGCTTCAAGGAGGAGGCTTCCCTGTCAGTTCCAGCTCCGTTCTTCAAGTCCTGTGTATGAAGTATGTTCTGTCTTCAGCAGCAGGATCTTACCTTCAGGTCCTGGGAGGCAATCAAGGGCTATTGCAATAACCTGTGCATTTTTCAGTAGGGTTTAAATTGACACATTTTCCTCTGGTTTTTCACACCATCTAAGTGTTATTTATTTCTTTTCTCTTTCCCCTCCTTATGCCCTCCCCAGTTAAAGTATTCCCCATTTTCCCCATTTTCCCCATTTCCCCCTTGAAAACATCTGTGTTCTACTCTCCCCCTCTCTCCAGCTCCTTCTTTGCATTTACCGAAATGATTCCTATTCATTTTCCTGGCTCCTATGGTTGCATCAAGAAAAATACATCTAAAACTTTGGAGGTAGGATCCACAAATGAGAGAACATTCCTGTTTATCTAAATCTGTGTTACTTCACATATTATAACAATTTCTAGTTCCATCAATTTACTTGCAAATTTCATAATTTTGTTTCTCTTTACCACAGAGTAGAACGCTATTTTGTAAATGTACCACATTTGCTTACCCATCATCGGTTGAGGGACATTTAGGTTGCCTTTATTCTCTAGCTATTGTGAAAAAAAAAACGGTAACAATCATAGCCAAGCAACAGATGGAAACTATTATAAAGTTCTACAAATGGCCAACTGCAGTGTCTGTGCAAGTAAGTGTCTGTGAGGTGCCCAGTCCTAAGTGACACATCTACAATGCAGCCTCTACACCTAAGGCTCAGGGGACGTAGAAGAACAGAGGGAAGAAAGAATATGAATGCACCTCTTAGCTCTCAGCAGTAAAGCTTCCTCATAGAACATATGTTGATTAACACGGAAAGTCTAGAAGATGATCAGTATTTTATCAATTCATACATAAAAGACCAAAACCAAAAGAGAGGTTCAAAACTTAAAAAATAACAATACATTCATTAAGAAGAAAAAGTGAGGATGATGAGGGACTTTGATCATACACACACACACACACACATGTGCACACACAAACACATGCATGTATGAAATTATTGTATGTATATATCGATTTTACAATTTCATTCACATACACGTCTCTGTGTGTGAAAATGTGAAAGAAAAAAATAAAAAGTTTCAGATTAAAGGATGTCAAGATACAAATGAAAATTTGACTAAACTCCAAAATAAAAGTAACACTGAAAAGAGATGAGATCTCAATGATAATACCATCATAAACAGAAATGGAAATATTTTAGATAATCTTTATCCTGAAAAATAAAACTGGCATTTAATCAAAGTTGAAACCAGAACATTTTATTTCAAAGTATGTTTCAGTCATCTCCATACACAGGGGGAGGAAAGCACACTGTACCTATTATGATGCATTACCATGCTCTAGAGCAATTTGTCTCATGGTATCCAATAAATGACTTACAGTGACATAAAACAAGTTAGTACACTATTAAGCACCATTAATCATCATATTTGGTTGCTGGTGCAGATGAGAAACTTTAATGGAGGTTGAATTTGTTTCAGGTGTTTGGAACTCATCACATTCACTCACCAGTACACATTAACTAGTTTAGAAAAGCAGAAAAAATGTATTAACCATATACTTTCCACACTGAGTGCTGTACAGGAGCTGATATAAAGGCACCAGAGGTTCTTGCAGGCTGCTTGGCTTATAGGATGAGGGTCAGGAAGCATAATTCTGCTGTTTAGGGCCTTGTGCATTCTGTAACATCAGTGCCTGCACTCCACTCCATGCTGAAAATCCTACAGACTCCTACATTCAGATAAATGACTCAGTATCAGACTTGAAAAGGAACAACCACCTTAAAGAAGACCTTGAAATATCAGCTCTGGGATTTGCTTTGCAGTGAAGGAGGCCATGAAGAATACTCTGCACAACTTAGGAAGTTGGTGACACAAAGATCTGACTCAACACAGGGAAGAAAATTTCCTCTCTCTCTCTCTCTCTCTCTCTCTCTCTCTCTCTCTCTCTCTCTCTCTCTCTCTCTCTCTCTCCCCCCCACCCTCGCTCTCTCTCTACATTCTCTCTCTCTCTCTCTCTCTCTCTCTCTCTCTGTCTCTCTCTCTCCCCCCCACCCCCGGTATCTCTCTCCAGGTATATATGTGTTTCTCTGTGTGTACAGATGCATGTTCATTTGGAGGCCAGAGGACAACCTCAGGATCATCCGGAGATGTCCATTTTATTTTTTGAGACAGGGTCACTTACTAGAACCTGAGGCTCATATTTTTGGGCTAGGTTGGTGTATTAGTTACTTTTCTATTGCATGATAAAACACTGTAACCAAAGGAACTTACAGAAAGAAGAGTTTATTTGAGCTATGGTTCCAGGTTCCAGAGGGATTAGAGTCCATCACAGTGGGGAGGTATGATGGCAGGAGGTGCCAGAGAAGGGGCAGAAGCCAAGTGCTCCCATCTTCAGGCAGACACAGGAAGCAGTGAGGGACTGAAAATCCCGCAAGGCTTAAGAACTCTTAAAGCCCACCTCCAGTGACATGCTTCCTCCAGCAAGTCCATGCCTTCTAAAACTTCCCAAAACATTTCTGTCTATGATGATATCATCATTGAGATCTCATCTCTTCCGAATACTTGGAGCCTATGGGGGACATAATCATTCAAACCACCACACTTGGCTCTCCACAGAGGCCCTTTCTGCTTTTATCTCTCCATTTCTGGAATTACAGTCATGCACCATCAGGCCTGAGAATTTTTCTGGGTGCTGGGGCTGTAACACAGGTCTTCACATTCACATAAGAAGCACTTTACAGGCTGAGCTATCTCCCCAGCCCCAATTTTCTCTAAGCATCCTTCTTAACTATCATTTGATATTGGAAGCCAGCAATAATAAAATCTTGTTCAACGTTCCCAAATTATCCCACCAGTGTCTTCTTTTCTAGTCCAGGATTCAGCAGATCAAACATCCCATCGTTTCAGCATCTCCAACCTATCACAGTTTCTTAGTTTATTATTTTAAATGTACTCTTACTGTTTTCAAAGAGGAATAGACACATACTTCATAGAAGGTCACTACAGGAGCTTGTCGGATATTTTTGGTTGGCAGGGTGCTTGTATATTATCTGGCAGGAAACCCAAAGGGATGAGGTTTTGCTCATCAGAGTATATTGTGTCAGGAGGTACAAAATGCTAGGGTTCACATGACATTAACTTTATTCACTTGGGTAGGGTGATTTCTTCCAGGTTTTCCACAAAAATAATTACTTAATGAGAGAAGTCATGGCAGGAAGTTTTCCGTTGACATTCAGGATGGGTTTGGCATTGCTGGTGGGATTTCTGGGGTTGCTTTTGTAAGGATGTCTTTGAAATGTCACCTCTACCATCCTTGAAGTCAAAAACATGGTAAAAAATCCAAGTCTTCCGTATTTAATCTCCCTTTTAGAGATAAGTTTTCCTTATTTATCCCTTACAATTATCTTGATGATGTTAAGATTCTAAGGACAATTTATGAATATCAGGAATGAGAGGACAGGGAAGGAGCATGGCAGTGAAGAACTCAATCCAGTTGGTAAGTAACAGATGTTGGATGAATATTTGGGAAAGAAAATTGTCAAAAGAAGCTGACTCCAAAAACGGTAACAGGGCCAGCACCATACTCTTGTAACATGGGAGTGAAACTTCCACTATTCTAAGCACAGCAGAGATTGACAGCCTGTGAACCTGTGACAGTTTCCCACCTGAGTGTGTCACTAATGTTCAGCATCTCTCTGTGTTTATTGGCACTGCATTCTTTAACAGTGTCATGTTGTGACTGCATATACCACTCTGAAACACAAATGAGATGAAATGGCAATTTCCTCTCTCCCAACATCCTACAGGCCATGCAAGTGTGTTATTGGGAATTTTGCCAGTTACTTTTTCAATTAAAATATAATGCTTCATAAAAGGCTGGAAAATATAAATATATTAATAAGTAAAAACAAACAACCAATGAGCCCTAATAATTTTTGAAAAAAAAATACAACATAAAAAAGCTACCTCAAAGAAAAAAAAGTATAACACAACTTATTTTTGAGGTCTGAATTTAACTTGTTCTGAGTGACTGTGTGTGTACACTTTAACAAATGTTTCTATACTTCCTTTGTAATGGCTTTTTTATATTTTATTAAGTACTTTTACTGTATGTGTATGAGTGTTTTGCCTGGATGTATGTGAGTACACCCGTGTCGTGCATTGTCACGGAGGTCAGAAGAGGGCTTTGGATTCCCCTGGAACTGGACTTAGGACGGTTTGTAGCTATCATGTGAGTGCTGGGAATCGAACTTGGGTCCTCTGCGAGAACAGTCAGTGCTTTTAGCCACTGAGCCATCTCTCCAGCCTCTGGAATTGCTTTTTAAGTTTCAGAATGACAATGACTCTATTAATTGATGAGGACAAAGACAGTGGCAGACATATCTTTGTCTAGGATTCTAGAAAATCTTCTAAAACTACAATTTAACAAATTGCAGTTTGTAGTTTCATCATCTCAAAATGGGGTTGTAAATGTTGCTGAAAAGTTTCATGAGCATGTGCCCTACTGACTAGTGACGATGAGGATGAGGTCTTTTGTTTGTTGTTTTGTTGTTTCGGTTTTTGAGACAGGTCTTCCTGCAGCAACAGCTGACCTGAAACTCACTATATACACCAGACTGGCCTTGAATTCACAGGGATCATCTTGCCTCTCCCTCCTGAGTGCTTGGATTAAATGTATGCCTTGCCATTCCAGACCACAAAGGTGAGGATTTTTTAAATCGGGGCCTCTCCAGGCTGAAGACCAAAGTCGTGTCATATATGAAAGCAAAGTTTCTTTACTAAAAGCATGTTTGCATGTTGAGGACCCCACGTATAAGTTTTAGTTCCTTTACAGGTGAGAAAATGGTCTATTATAGTCAAAGGGGAAAGAAAAATATTCCATGACATAGCTAGGCTGAAGGAATTCATGTCCACAAAACCAGCCCTTCAGAGAGTTCTGTAAGCAATACAAAGAGCTGAAGAAAGGAAGGTCTGTACCCAAGGGGTTATGGAAGGAAGTTCAATGAAGGTATAACTGTGGAAAAGTACAGCTACATTATGAATGTAAATAAAAATAAAAATCACAGGATTCAAAACTTATCATTCATTAATAACTTTAAATATTAATCGACTGAACTCCCCAGTCAAAAGACACAGACTAGGAGAACGGGATAAGAAACAAAACTGATCTTTTTGTTGTCTGCAAGAAATCCATCTCACTTTCAAGGACAGATGCTATCTTAAAGTGGAAAAAAATATACCAAGCAAATGGTACTAAGAAAAAAGCAGGTGTAGCAATTTTAGTATCTGACAAAATAAACTTTAAACTAAAACTAATCATAAGAGATAAAGAAGGCCACTTCATTCTGATCAAAGGAACAATAAATCAAGAAGTTGTACCAATCATGAACATATATTTGCCAAACTCTGGTACACCCATAAAACAAGTAACATATAAAGGAAAACCAATCAGAATTACAGCTAACTTTTCAATGCAAACTATGAAAACCATAAGAGCCTGGACCAAAGTATTCCCAGTACTAAATGACCACAGATGCCAACCCAGATTACTTTACCCAGCCAAAATGGGCCTAACAGACATCTATGAAATATTTCACCCAAGCACAAAGAATATACTTTCCTTCAGCGCCCCAAGGAACTTTCTCTGAAATCAACCATATACTGGGGCACAAAACAAACCTCAACGAAAGCAAAAAGATTGAAATAATTCTATGCATTCTATCAGACCACAATGTAATAAAGCTTACAACCAACACCATGAACACATGGAGATTAAACAACACACTCCTGAATGACAAATAGGTCAAAAGAGAAATTAAGAAAGAAATAAAAGTATTCCTGGAACTAAATGAAAAGGACAATACAACACAACAAAACCTCTGGGACATGCTGAAAGTGGTCCTTAGAGGGAAGTTTATAGCTCTAAGTGCCTACATCAAAAAATTGGAAAGAACACAAATAAATGACTTAACATTGCAACTCAACACACTTGAAAAGCAACAACAAATGAAACCCAAACCCCAAAGACAAGAAAAAGTAACAAAAATCAGTGCAGAAATTAATGAAATAGAAACAAAGGAAACAATTCAAAGAATCAACAAATTCAAGAGCTGGTTCTTTGAAAAGGTAAACAGGATTGACAGACTGCTAGCCCATTTAACCAAAAGAAAGAAAGAGGACCTCCAAATCAACAAAATCAGAGACGAAATGGGAAACATCACAACAGACACAAGAAAAATCCACAGCATTATAAGGGGATACTTTAAAAACCTATATACTACTAAATTTGAAAACCTAAAAGAGATGGATGGATATCTAAAGGCATGGGAACCACCAAAACTAAACCAAGAAGATTTTAACAGTTTAAACAGACACATAAGACAAAACGAATTTGAAACAGTAATACAAAACATCCAGACTAAAAAAAGCCCAGGACTAGATGTATTTACAGCAGAATTCTATTAGACATTTAAAGAAGATCTACATCTAATACTACTTAATTTATTCAAAAGATAGAAATGGAGGGAGAACTTCCAAATTCCTTCTATGAAGCCAGCATCACTCTAACACCAAAGCCAGGTAAAGATACAACCAAAAAAGAAAACTATAGACCCATATCCTTAATGAACATAGATGCAAAAAATTCTCAACAAGACAGTGGCAAACCACTTACAGACACACGTCAAAAAGATCATCCACCATGATCAAGTCGGCTTTATCCCTGAGATGCAGGGATGGTTCAATAAACATCATACATAAATCATGTAAATGAGCTCAAAGACAAGATCCACTTGGTCATCTCAATAGATGCAGAGAAGGCCTTTGACAACTTTCAACATGCATTTATGTTCAAAGTCCTAGAGAGAATTGGACTGGAGGGAATACCTCAACATAATTAAAGCCATATATAACAAACCCGCAGCCAACATCATTCTAAATGTAGAAAAACTGAAAGCATTTCATTAAAGTGAGTAATGAGACAAAGGTGCCCCCATCTTTGCTCTTATTCAATACAGTTTTCAAGATCTCAGTTACAGCAATAAGACAGGAGAAAGAAACAAAAGGAATACAAACAGGAAAAGAAGAAATCAAATTAATCCCTATTTGCAAATGGCATGATGCTATCTATGCTTAAAAAACTCTAAAATCACTACTATCCGCAGGTCCAAAAAAGTCGCAGGTTACAAAATTAATCTACAAAAGTCTATAGCCTTTCTATATACCAATAACAAGCAATCAGAGAAAGAGCACATGGAAACACTCCCCTTCACAATAGTTGCAATATATATGGCTTTAAACATCCAAAATGAAAGTATAACCAAAGATTAAAAGGGTCAATATAATTTCTTAAGAGTCCATACGCATAGCTAAAGGCTACATAACAAGCAACATATGCCAGGCAAGTGATACCTTCTTTTGAGTTGTTGGCCAGGGTAGCCAAAGTGACTCCCAAATAGTATCCCAGCATGGAACTGGGAAAATGAACAGCAGACCCCAAACTTATCTAAGGGAGTATTGACAACTGATTGCTGCTAGAAGAGGAACAGCTGACCCTCCTAAAACAAAGACCTCTAGATAGGCTGACTAGATTCACCAGAAGGGCAAGTAGTGGGGAATGGCTGGGGATGCCGACAACACAGCAGTCAGTAGCAGGGCTATCAAATTATAAGGGCTCTATTTGGGGGAGGGAGGCTATGGGAGGGTGCCATCTGGGAAGTGGGTGTATAGTTGAATAAGA
>NW_008352715.1:5236-43445 GCF_000622305.1 Nannospalax galili | reverse complement strand
CATACACAGGTGCCAAGGATCCAAGTGCAACCAATTATGACTAGTAATAATCAGATACATACAGATTAGAGATGCATGCTCCAACATCTCAGTTTTACTAGCAAAAACAATGAATCTTTCTGCAAGGAACAATATATTCTAAAATGAAATGGGGATCTTTTTTAAAGGTTAAAAAACTCATTCAACTTTATGTCTTATAGGGCTTATACAGAGTTCAATATTGTATGACTGTGTTCCTAGGAACTTGCACCCACTTGTGAAAGAGATGTACTCTTGCTCTGGAGTGTGTTACTGAATATGTTAAATCTGTAGTGAAATGCTTCTTCTAATCATGTAGTTATTAAAAAATTTTTTAAATGATTAAAAAATAATAATTAGTAGATGTGGAAAACATTACCACCAAAATCTACCTGTTGACTTTATATCCATGCTCAGATGCCTAGGAGCTCAGAAAGTAACTGACTGTCACTAGTAATAATCAGATATATAGAGATTAGAAATGCATGTGCAAACATCTTAATGTCAATTGCATTACAAATGAATTTTTCTGTATAAAAAATGCATATCAGGGCTGTAAAAATTGACTTTTCCAATTGTTTAGGCAAAAGAATGTAATTTATTTCTTCAGAAATCTCTAAATTTCTTGTTAAAGACATTTTATTCTTTTTAAAAATATGGTTTGACGTATTTCAGATGTAAGAGTTGGAGCAATGGAACTGGAACTGACCTGAAAGTCACCTCTCTGAAGACTAGCTCTCATAGTTTTGGAGGACAAGCTGCTAAGGGAGAAAATCAATCAATGATCCAACCCCAGCTTTAAAGTGTAACAATCACAGCAATGACTGGCTCAACAAACTGTATTAATGCGTCAGTAGCACTTCTAACTTGGGGGTAGTCAACAGCTACCTAATTGTACTTAAATTCTGCTCAATGAGAAGAAACTTGTGTTGTACCCAGCCAAATATGCATGTCTGGCTATGTCATAGATCTTTGAGCAAACCCTTAGTCTGTTACATTCCTAGACAAACATAATTTCTTTTTTAAAATATTTTATTATTTTTATATTATGTGTATCCGTGTATTGCCTGCATATAGGTAAGTGCACATGTGTCATGCAATACCCGCGGAGGATAGAAGAGTCTGTTGGAGCTCTTGGAACCGGAGTCATGGAAAGTTGTTAGATGCCATGTGGGTGCTGGGATTCAAACCCAGGTCTTCTGCAAGAACAGCCAATGTTCTTAAATGCTGAGCCATCTCTCCAGTCCCCACATAATTTGTTATATGCTAAATCCTTATACTTATAGATAAGTCACTTCTCATCAAAGAATCTTCTTTTTCAATAGACAGAAACTATTACACAGTTCCACAACTGCTCACACAAAGAGAGTAAGTGTCTGTGAGATGCCCAACCCTAAAGGACACATCTACAATGGAGCCTAAGGGTCATAGTGGAACAAGGTGTAAGGAGAATACTAATGCACCTCTCAACTCTCATCAGTGAAGCTTCTTCATGCAACAGAAAGTGATGCACAAATAAGGCTACAGCTGGCCAAAGCAAAGAGCAAAAGAGGCTGCAGAGTGTGGGTGCCTGGATAGGACTCCTATAATAAACTTCACTCACCCAGGCCTAAGGGACCATTACAGAAGAAGGGGCAGAAAGAGCCAGGGGAGTATGTGCATAACTACAAGAAAACAGAGTCCTTTGTGAACTCTTTTTTAAAACCAAGTGAGTCTACCTAGTGCTGCCTGCATGTGTGTGGGTACAGGACTAACCACTGGAGCATATTTTTTTATTTTCCTATATATTCTTATTTACATGTATTTTTCTATGTTTTTAAGAGTTTAGTGAATATATTTTACTAACATTTTTCAAGAATGTAAAAATCTTTATCTTGTTAATTGCTTTCATAAAATGCAGCATACTCAGCATACATTATCTCAAAAACATCAATAAGAAGGCATTCAGTGAGGTCAGAAGGCTCTGACAGAGATAAGTCTCAGGAGGAGGACGGCTTCCTGAGATTAGAAAACAACAGACCTCAAGTCCCCACATAACCAGAGTTAAGAAGAAAAGATAAGTTCCAACTATGAATTAAGAGATTTTATAATGGAAGCTAACCGGGTGAGAATTCTCATTAGGCTGTGTATTCAAATGCCTGATTTCATGCAGAACTACAAGGTAGCTGATGCCAGATTGTCATTGAATAAAAACCTATAAACTTTGATTACTGGACTGAATGAAAATATCAAATGCTGGAATTACACCATTTTGACCAATTATATCCCATGGAGTCATGATGTGCAGTTAGTTCCTTTCCCTTAGCTTTGCTTCTTCATGCTTTCTCCCATGCCTCCAATCATGGAATGGATTCCATCAGCGCGTTCTGAGGGAATGGCACAGCCAGTGTATACCGGTGGAGCATGATCTGTGCACTCAAGTTCATTTTATGTTTGAATTTTTTTTGTCAAACCCTGGAAACTAGGTTAATGATAAAGATAGTCACTGTTAAATATGCAGTAAACAACCTGACTCTGAGATTGAATGGTTTTGAGGAGCATTCTTAGCCAGGCATTGAAAGTACAGGGAGTCACTAGCAACATAATGCAACAATCATATTGTTTACCATTTGGAACCCAGGAGATATTGATGGAATAAAGTCAAGATTGATTAACTGAGCCATGAAAATGTTCATTAATTGTGGAACAAGCAGAAGGTTCTGGATCTTTCAGGGAGGCATTTGGGGATTCATCAGTTCAGTCTTCTGGATAGCTAACAGAGGCTCTGAAATAAAAGGAAGGACTTCCACCTGCCTGTTCTGCTGCAAATTAGTCCAAACTGCTCCTATTCAGAAATGTAGTCAGTACTGAGTTCATTTCATTGAAAATTTGAATTATATTAATTTTTCCAATAACCTAGATCACCTACAGAAGAAAATATGAATCAAGGCAAGTGTGCACCACATGGTTTTTGTCTTTATATCTTCATTCCTTGCCAGGCATGGTGGTACACGCCTCTAATCCCAGCACTTGGGAGGTGGAGGCAGGTAGAGCTCTGTGTGTTAGAGGCCATCCTGGTTTAAATAGTGAGTTCCAGGCTAGCTGGTGCTCAAGGAGACCTTGTGTCAAAAAAGACCACAAAACTTCATTTATAAATCTTTTTTTTCTTTCCTTTACTGTAAAACACACTTTCTTTTAGCTGTCAAGTGTTGCATATTAATATAAATTATCAAAATCTGATACATAAGATTTAGATTGTCTCTTGATTGGTTTATATTACAAACATTCATAGTATCAACTAAAAATCCAAGAAACATGAATTTGAAAGACCTGAATATATTTATCAAGGAAGAAGAGAAACTCTGAAATCAATACTACCCAAAATTTTAAGCAATGTAGCTAAAATGTTGGTTTCCTGTTGCTGCTGTAACAGCTTACATTGCATTAGTATTAAAAAACTCAATATTATTGGTTTACAGTTTAGGCATCAAAATCCTACATCAATTTCACTAGGAAAACCGATACCCACAGGGCTGTGCTCCCTCTGGAGAGACCAGAACACAGTTGGCCTCTGTGTCTTTTCCCTGGAGGCTACCTATGTTCCTTGGGTCATGGCCTGTGCTTCTCTGATGCCCTGTCATCACATTTTCTCTCTCATCTCTCTCATTCTCTTCCATCTGGTACTCCTGAGTCTTTCTTATAAAAACCCAGTTACTGATCCAGGATCATCCAGGAAGATTTGAGTCCTCAAAGTCTATAACCAAACCACATTTGCAGGGTCCTCCTTGTCATGTCTGCTGGCAAAGTTCCATGCTCTGGGAATTAGGATATAAACATCCACGGGATCTGTCTAATCTACTAATTACCCTTAATATGGTCACATAAATCTCAGGAAGAATAGGACATGAACTATATCTACAAATAGTTGTCAAATGCATTTTTTTGTGGAAGGTTCTCCTAAGTGTGTATTAACATGCGTGTGTGTATGTGTGTGTGGGTACTTGCATGTATTTCTGCACGTGTATTATGACACACTTATGGAGATCAGAGAATCAGTTGCCAGAGTTGGGTCTTTTTGTCCATCATGTGGGTTCTTAGTGGCAAGCTCTGTTACCCACTTAGCTATCTGGCTGATCCTCATTAAATATTTAATGGCATCCTTAAACCAAAGGGGCAAAGCTGAGTTGTTTTTATTCTGCCGCTATTCAAGAGGAACCGGACCCTGGCAGACTGGCAGGTGGCCATTGATGCATGAGTGACAACTGAAAGAACCAGATGAAAGTTCAAGCTCACCAGAAACTGGCAAACAACAAATCTTTATTGTCTGAAGCCACTAAATTTGAGGTCCTTCATGACTCAGCAAATTCAAACTGATACATTATATAATAATATTTATTAGTATTGAAAGATGTGCCATTCTTTCTAAGAATTAGAATCTTATGATATATTCTTAGAATTCTTTAAAGCTCTCTTAAATTTATGTTCCACACCATTTATTTATGAGTATAGCCTATAAATTTCTGTCTTTAAGTTATAAAACTGTCACATAAAAATATTCAGTTTTAAGTTCAGTTTCAATTTCTTTAACAGTGTGCTTTTAAAATGCTGTACGCCTCTGAAATTTCTAAAATATCAGCAAATAAAACTATATTAAGAAATATTCATTGATTTGCTTTTGTAATTATATTAGAATAATTTTTTTAAACTAAGGTTCTAGAACACAGTGAACATTTTAAGTATTTAAAATTTTCTTTTTTTATAAAGCGTCCATGATTGTAGAAAAATAAGATTGCAACAAAGAAATAATATTGCAACAAAGAAAATAATCTACAACAAAGAAAATAATCATAAGCATCTTCTAGTTCATTTTTCCAGTTGAGAGATAATTTTCTAAACCAAATTATACTCAAATGGACATCTGAAATAAATAGGACACATTTCTCCTGTTTGTTGAAAATACTTTAGACCAAATATACACATATACACAAATATATACCTATGTATATGTATCTATAAATAGATGTAGAGATGTATAAATAATATTCCACATATTCAAATTTTATAGCCTTTCAACATAACCCAAATAATTCCATAGTATTTCTAAATCAAGTGTCTATAGCTGAAGCATTCTCTTCTGTAGCAACATTAAAATGCAATTGATTATTTCATTTTTTTGGAATGATTTGGTAATTGTAAACAATTTTCCTTATTCAAAATTAGTTTTAGTCCTGACATTAAACGTTATAAATACTGAAGGACTTTTCTCACATCATCAATATTCTGAGCCTCCTTAAATATGTGTCATAAATAACTAGAAATTTTGCATGATTTATGCAAATAAAAATTATCTCATTACATTGTGATGACACCTAATAATATAAAGTGTTGATATGAAAAAGGAAGGACCTACAGAAGCTAAATGTGAGGCTGTATGCAACTCATCACCATGCAAAGGGTGAAATACCAAATTTAAATATAGTTGGGTTCAAATTGTGTTCGCATGCCTAATAACATACCAAAATGCTCACTGATGGAAAGTAATATAACTTCTTATTGACTTATCTTTTTTTCTGCCTCCACTACACATTGTTATAGAAGTCATGGAATTTGTTTAGAAGGAAAATTTGGCTAACATTCCTAACTTTTACTTATGAAACTAATTTGAAATCTATGCATCTGCTGTGTATGATTTATAAAGCAAAAGCAAAATGTATCATTCATTTTGATACAGTAACCTAGACTATTTTAAACATAGCATATTAAATGTACTAAGTAAATCTCATTTTTGCAAACAAAATAGGAGTACTCATATATTTTATTTTTATGAGTAATAGATGGTGGGCCATGTACCAAGCTGAATAGTGGTGCTGGCACATTTAACTAGGAATTGATATTAATACTTTCCTTATTGTTGTGTTTAAACTATATATGTTGTGTGTAAGCAGCCATAAATCATCCAGATTAGGAGTAGCTATATTATGATAATTTATACAAATGGCTTTTGTACATTTGGCCACATTTTATCCATTATTTTAGGAATATGCCCCAATGGTACATTAAAAATCAATGTTGAGTGAAAACTCTTTTTCTTTGTTTAATTTATAATGATAAAAAACATATGTAATCTCCCTCACCCCACAGAAATCATTTCCGAATACTTCTCTGGCTAGGGTTGGGGTCTGCTGCCCATTTCCCTAGTTTTTTGTGGGATTTTTGTCTGATTGAATGAGTGTGGATCTTGTGCATGCTGTCTTTAAGGGAGTGACTCTAGATAGGCTGTCTAGACTTCAATGGATGAACTTGCATGGAGGGACACCTGAATAGAAATGCTTGACCAGAGAGAACTTAGCATAAATGACAGAATACCTGAAATCTGATGGGGAGGAGGCTATGAGAGGTGGGAAAGGGGGGTCTTAATTTGATTGAGATATATTATATGAAATGCACAAAACCTCAATAAAATATTAAAATTTTAAAAGATAGATGGCATCATAAATATTTATGTTGAGTATACCCCAATTCCTGGTCACCCACAAAAAAGCATTAACAAGGGATAACAAATAGGGTTACCCCCGCAGGAGTACAATGAGACAAAGTAAAGCCTCAATCAGGGGTCAGCATGTTGCTGCAGTTTTCAGAGATCATGTACTTTCAATGTGAGGTGACAAGTCTATCTTCACAGCACATATTACCATTAAATCAATTAATTACTTGTTTGGAAAAACTGGGGACAGGAGCTGGGAGAACAACTGTCTATAAAGTGCCTTCTATACAAGCATGAGGACTGATACTTGATAACTAGCACTCACATAAAAAGCCGTGTGTTTATATGTGCTTATAATACTAGGACTGGGAAGTAGAGACAGGAAGAGATCCCTGGGACTTGCTGGCCTAATTAGCTAGCTCCAGGCTAATGAAAAAGCTTGTCTCAAAAGATAAGATGGATAACTCCTGAGGAATGACACTCAAAGTTGACCTAAGGGCTCTACATATATGTACACATATGCATGGGCCAACAAAAATGAACAGACATATATGCATACACACATACACAGAAACAAATGAGTAAAAGAAAATCTAGGAAAAAATATTAGCAAAATAATTTATCCTCACATATTATTATTTTTGTAATGCCCTGTATGAAAGCTAATCATGACTAACAAGAATAGGACTAGATCTTTGTGATGAATATCTTTAGTTAGAAACTAAAACACAAAGCATGGGTTTACTTCCCAATGACAAATCTGAGGTCACGTGTTAGTTTTTCAAGAAATTGAATTGTAATCTGTCTAGTATATGGCCTCTAACAAATGTAACATATTTTAGTAATTTCAGCTTAAATGGTAGTTGCTACTGAGTAGAAATAGAAAATGTGGCCGCTGTTTATGCTGCTGCCTATCCTATTTTCTGCCTTTGATTAAATGTTCCAATTAGCTAGCAGAATGATTTCTTTCATATGAGACACTGTAGTAGGTGTAATTACCAGGTATCATCATCACCACCTAACACAAAAGTTTTCAATCTCAATGTTTAGTGACATAAGCATATTTCATATATTTTGCTGACATTAAAGAAATTAAAGTAGGAGATTTACACATTTCTATTTCCAGGATTAAGTGCTATTTGGAGTGAGAACTGGAGAGATGGTTCAGTGCTTAAGAGTACTGGCTGCTCTTACAAAAGACTCAGGTTCAGTTCAGAACATCTACATGGCAGGTATCAATCATCCATAACCCCAGTCCCAGGGGAATCCAATGCCTTCTTCTGACCTGTGTGAGCATGGCACAACATAGGTGCACTTACATACATGCTGGCAATACACTTATACACAACAAAATAATAATAAATAAAATATCTTTTAAAAGTGTTACTCAGATATAGAGGAAAATTGAATGCTTTAGTGTGAAAACCTATATCACTGTAGTTTCAAAACCTTCGTGTATTTCATTGCACGTGATTACTATTAAGTTCCTATGAAGATCACAAAATTCCACTCCTAACACATTTCCTTGGCATATTTCAGGATAGTTATTGGGAGAAACTATAGTCCTCTACAGACAGAAAGAACTCTGGAAAGTTGCCCATTAGTGAAAATAAGCTTAAACTTTATCTACATTAGTAAATAGCTGATGCAGGTACTTCTCACGGGTAGCACCCATATGCTTGGAAAAATCTATACATGGAAAGATGAGATTCAAGGATTGACATGTGGCCCAGGAAGAGATGAACACAGGAGGTCTGAAGCATGCTACATGGAGAATTTCTTTACATAACAGAATAACATGTATTCACCTGCACTCCTCCTCTCAATCTAGCACAGCTTGTTGTCACACCTGTGCCTGCATCCATGAATTCCTGTGCTTCTTCAATCAATATGATACTCAAACTTCAACCCTCAAGCCCTTCTTTGAGTTGCATTTTGTATGTGTGACCCCGATGACTGACACATGATAAATTTTGTTTGTTTTCTGCTAATCGTCTATTACTAGTTTTTCCCATTGATCAAAATTATCAAAACTTCAAAGGCAAAACAGAAAAGTTCAAATTTCTCACAGTCCTCCCTAAGTTTGATACCACTATTTGATGTTTGACGCATAAAGATTGGATAGAAATTATCCTTACCCCCAAGGAACTCACAACCTAGTTGTGATAAGAACACACATAAACAAAGAAACACCAACATGAAACCATATTGGAATTGTTTTTGTGGGGGTGGAACCATGTCTAGTCCCCACTGAAACGGACCCTGGAGAAGTCAATAACAAAAGATTCCAAGCTTCAAGGCTCCTACAAGATGGTTTCTAGATAGTTTGTCAGAGCACAGGTGAGGGGCAAAAGAAAGCACTATATACCCAGGGGTAATGGGGAGTCTGGGCAAGCAGCTTTGTTTTCTGAGTATAATCCTGAACTCAATCAATGGATCCTTACCTTTTGAACACATTTGTCTGGTCCAGTTGGTCTAATTTCACCCTTAGGAATCTCAAAAATACTCCTCAGCTCATCCAATGCAATAGAAAAGCGCTCAATCCTTCGCCTGCCAGTCAGAGAATCTTCCTTCAGTACTTTGGGCTGGCTGCATCCCCTGGAATGGTTTCTGTGGTCCTCGAGAACTTTGTCTTCAGGCTCTCCACTCAGTGACTCCTCCCTTGTGCTGCAGGAGAGACCTGGGGGATCTGGACATTCAAGTGTTGAAAGTACCTCCTCTCCTTTGGATTCAACTAAGTTGCTTTCCCTCAGCTGGAAGAGCCTGCACTGATTACCCTCAGGACAGCTCTGGCTTCTCTGATGGTCACTGGATTCCCATTTTTGCCTCAGGAGGTTCAAAGACCCCTTCTGTATAGGGAAAGTGGATGACTCCAGGTTGTCCTGCAATGTCAAGAGTCCTTTCATCATAAGTGTGCCCAGATGTCAGTCATTTTCAAAACACATTGTTCATGATTCTTAATGTCACAATGCCAAATCAGTTATCCACAAATTACAGGAACTGAATGCAATGGTTGGCATAGACACTGCCAGATGACCATAGACACAAACTAGGAAGACATAATTTCCTCCCTTTCCCGTCTATGTGAAATCAACCTTGTTAATTCACTATTTAATGACTTCTGAGTAAAGGGTCATTCATGACAAGGGTAATGAAGCTGAAAGGGTCATTTCCTGTGCGTAACAATGTAAGATTTACTTTGGAATCATTAGTTTTTGTAAATGTCTTACTTCAAAAGCAATAGTTTAAATTATTAAGTTTTGCTGTAAGGCAAACACTTGTATAATCATATATATATATTCCCATTTTATTCCCCAAATTATCACAGACAATTTAGTTGCTTCAATTATTAGTATTTTGAAGGTATTAAAATTGAGTTGAACAATTTTCCAAGGGTCATCAGTGGTCAATCCTGCATTTGAATTCACCCGTGTAACTCTGTTCTTATTATCTCATTGTGAAACTGATTTAACCTTACCTTGTTTTTGAGTTTCATGATGAATAGGAAAAATTATGAAAGCAAAATATATAATCTTACCAGAAGGTAGACAGACACAGACACAGACACAGACACACAGACACACAGACACACACATCAAGGGTTAAATGTAGACACACACACACACACACACACACACACACACACACACACACAAAGATGTAGAGGGAGATAAATCTTAATCAGGAAGAGTTACAGGCTAAGAGTTACAGGCTATCATGCATTTAGCCATGTAAATATAAATAGCTTGTTTCTTTTCCAAGCTAGATATTTTGTATTCCAAATTGGGGCTTCTTAAAAATATTTTATATGTATTTTTAATTTTATACTATTGAGTATATTGCCTGCATGTATGTAAGTGCACCCATGTCATGCAATGCCTGCTGAGGTTAGAAGAGGACATTGGATCCCCTGGAACTTGAGATATGGATGGTAGCTGTCATGTGGGTGCTGGAAATAGAACCCAGGTCCTCTGCAAGAAGAGCCAGTGCTGTTAACCCTTGAACCATCTCTCTAACCCAACAAATTGGGGCTTTAAAATAAATAAAATAAATTTACCTCCTTAAGGATCATGCATGTTCCTGGAAAAGTTATCAGTACAGTGGATATGGCAAATAATACCAATTAGAAAATATCCCAATAGAATAACTGTTGGTTCCTTTTGTTGCTGACCTCATTTTGGAAAGCATATATGAGAAAAAATGCACATATTAGATTATAAATATATGTGTAAAAGAAGCAAATGTTGTTTCCATTAAATAATATTTTTCCTTATTATGTGTGATGGCTTATCTTATTAATTTGATTGAATCTGAAAATAACTAAAAAGCAAGCTTCTCGGTACTCGTGCAAGGGACTTTCTTGATCAGATTATCTGGAGCAGGAAGACCCAGCTTAAATGTGGGCAGCATCTTCTGGGGGTAGCCCAGATAAAGAGATACGGAAGAAGGAAGCTTTGCTTTTTGTCTGCTTGCCTCCACTATCGCTGGTGAGTTTATTCTCTTGCTGTAGCACTCCTTCACCAATATTAAAACCAATTTCTAGGCGGGGCATGGTGGTGCACACATTTAGTCCCAGCACTCGGGAGGCAGAGGCAGGAGGATCTCTGTGAGTTCAAGGCCAGCCTGATCTATATCGTGGATTCCAGGACAGATGGGACTAAAGGGAGACTCTGTCTCAAAAAAAAAAAAAAAAAAAAAAAAAGCAATACAAAAATCAAACAAACAAACAAACAAAAAAACAATTTCTTTAGCTTCCAGGGTAGAATAAGGCTAGTAGTCTCCAAGAATCATCCAGCCTTTAGCACCAAATTGGGATTGCTGAGATAGCCAGCCTGATGAAGTGACCATCTACCTGATTCTCCAGTGCCTTTCAAAGTCCTCTTGTACTTGTTTTACATGTAATTCCTGAAATTCAGTGAGAGGTGTATGTCTCTTCCATTTTGATCCAGAACAGATGAACAAACCAGTTTTAACTTTTAGGTTATGTTTCTATCAGAGAAAAATGTTCTTCTTGGATTTACCGGGTTTTTAAAATCATAGTTCTCTTCCTAACTATGTAAGTTTGGCTCAGAAATAATTACTGTGTCACATCACACTTCTCAAACAGCCCCATATTCATTTTTTTATATGAGACACTAAAATTTACAGCGTATGTTTAGAGAATTCTCAACATTTGATTGTTAGCTTATATAGCAGGCCTTGCTTGATGCCACTGTGTTTTTATAGTTTCAATAGTACTAACCCAAATATTAATTAACGATATTTTTGTAGTCAAAATTTCTAAACTGTTTAGCCTATGGATCTGTATCTTAAAATATCTTTTCTATATTTCTAAGTACTAAGTCTCAGGGGCTCATAAGCTATGTAAATATGTCAGAAATTAAATGATATTTTAACAGACTACAGAGTCAGAATTAGCCCCATCAAGGAGTATAATACATACTAGGAGATTCTTTTGGAGGTGAGTTAATTAACACAAAGAGTTGTAATTGTTTATGGGCTACAATATACTGTTGTATGTCTGCATCATATAAAAACTCAGTCATTTGTATCTTCAAGTGTTTATTATCTCTGTGATAAAAGCATGTAGAATAATTTCATCTCTTTTTAATATACAGTGCTCTGTCATCATCTGTAGCTAAATACTGTACAATAGAACACAAGAAAAACATGTTTCATTCATTTGTTGGTCAAGTAAAACTGCTGACCTGGCAGACATTGATGTAGTGTGGGGCTTACAAGAGGCTGGGGTGAGTAGGGGGAAGGATGGATAGAGCAAAGTTGGCCAAAGATTACTAAATTATACAAGCCAGCATTTATAAGCATTGTCTTTCTTCCCCAATGAAGTTTCTCAAGCCTACATAGCTTGTAAAGCCCAGCTTGGACTCAGATACTTGCTGTGTGTATTGATCTATACTGCAGTCCCAAGATCAAGCAAGAAAACATAACAGGAGATGATCAGGAACATTACACACACACACACACACACACACACACACACACACACACACACACACACACGCACACACCTACTCTTTGTGGCCACATAGAACAAAACAAGACAAAACAAACAAAGCCAAGAAAAGGACAATCTAAATTACAAAGAAACATTTCATCTATGATTGCCCAATGCACACACCATGCAAACTGCAGCTAACCAGAGCTCTGTTCCTGTAAAGGCTGAGTGGGGTGTCTGAAGTTTCACCCAGCTCCTTGTTCTTCTTCCTCACCCACATACATACTCCATGGCTCAAGATTTAGAGATGCAGACTTCATCTTTACCATTAATTCTGATTGTTAAAAATTAACCGTTTGTTCTTTCACAATTACATGACATGTATGTAAAGCATTGTGATAACTCTCCTCCTTGTACAAGCTAATCCTCCATCCTAATCAATACTTCTTTCAACACAGAAACCAGAATCTTTCACATATTCATGTTTTTTTTTGGTTTTATTATGACTCATTTAGTTTAACCATGGCTAGTCATGTGACCATCGATTTGGCACTATCCATGGGAGATTAGTGGGGTCAAAAGTGTGTAAACAAAAAGACAATGAACGGCTCCTCTCTTTGAATCTATGAGTGGCAAATAGTTTAGCAGTGAAGGCATAGCGTCTCCTGAACCACTCCTCTACCCATGCCTGGCTGTTGATGTGTTCTTATGTGTGCAGACACAGTGCAGGCATCTGATGCTGCTCTGAGTTCATGATTACAATGGCTGTGTCCTACCCAGATGATGGCATTTCAGAGCTCTTCTCCTATCAGCTGGCTCTTTCATTTGCTACATCCTAGACAAACATGCTTCCTCATGTTCCTTGCTGTTCTATTCACAATAATTAGAAATGGAGTCAGCCTAGATGTCTATCAACTGATGTATAGATAATGAAAATGTAGTACATATCTACAATAGAATTTCATTCAATCTTAAAGAAAAATTAGGAAATTTGAAGATAAATGGACGGAATTTGAAAAATTATATTGACTGCAGTAATCCAAGTAGAGAAAATTATATGAAAATGTTCTCCCTCATATGTGATAGTAGCTTCAAATCTAATTTTTGTGTTCAATTTGGAATTCTTATAGAAGAATAGAAATGAGAAGGAGGCCCTTGTGCAGACCATTCCTTAAGGGGAGCAGTAAAACAGGTAACATGAAAGAGTGAATACTGAGAGTGGAAATGTTTAAGGAGGGGGATATGTGATGGAGTAGATAAATAGGCAACAGGACCTAGGAGAGTCTGAAGAATACACGTAAACCTCTTTCTTATAACAAAATTAAAAATCAGTTTGAAGGGAGATAACTTGCATGGTTGGAAAATCTGCTCCTAGGGACCCTGAGTTGTTAAACAAAACCCTAGCACCAGTGTTGGGACACTTCCTCATATCATGAAGGCCCTAGGCTAAGTTAGTCAGGGTGACTCTAGAGGAACCCCATACAATACAAATTCTGGCCATTCCTCTTGGTTGCCTAGAAGAACTTGAAAATAAGACCTTACACTTTGGTTGTGGGGTATAAAGAAATCAAGTTGCAATAGTTGGAAGCTTCCTCCTTACTGGCTAACTTTCCTAGTTCCAGAACATTCTATGCAGGCTGCAAGAGGGAAGGGGGGGTAATCAGCATTTTAACCAGTGGTGAACCCTACAAATCCTGAGACTGATCAATTGCCAGTAGTCTAATGGAGCAGGATTTTTAATTCTTATTAGATAACAAAGCCTTTATTAAAAATTTTGGAGACTATCCTATGCTTCTGCTCTACCTGGTGGTGAGAAAACATCCCTCCCCTTCCCTGTTTGCATGAGGACATATCACCACAACCAACATCCAGGGGTAAAGAGAACATCTTTCTCGTAGTGGTGTCGATGTAAGCCACACAAGGCAGTAAAGAAGGGCTTCCTCTTCCCAGCTATGCAGTGATGCCAGTGGATCAATAGTGGGGTGTCAGAAGCCCCACACTACCTATTCTGAAGGTCTTTTACCTAGACAAACAGTTTGACACCCACTGAATGGTCTTGCCACCAAAATGCTGATTCCATCTGTATTCTGGGGTGGGGGTGGGGACCTCTATTGCTGTGTGCAAACTCCAGGAAAACTTCTCTGTTCTTCAGAGAACAGAGCTATGAACCACAGCACTCTAAGGAGGTCTGGGCCTTTTGAAAGTTGGTCTTTCCTTGATCATTTGTCTTCAACCTTGGGATATCATGTATAGTTCCATGTATAGGATAGCTATTCTTTATCATAGTTATTAATTTCTTATATTAACTTTTCCTGTGACTTCTGTTTCCAAATTTGACCTAAACTATGAGGCTTCTCTTGTTCAATACTTGTTTCCTAACTAAAACTGTGAGCCATGCTGAAATTTGTTCCTAATATCATCAATGATATTCCATGCCACTCTTCCCATTGTTAAAAATTGTGTTCACATAAAATGAAATTAAGGACATTTCTTCCCAAATTCATGATCAGGCAGAGGGCAGTATATTCTGTATTTGTTCCATTGGACATGATTATTACACAGTGTTCTTAAGAAAAAAGTATAGAAATGATTACATGGAAGATGAATTTAAGAAACTTAATATACATCCCACTCTGAGAAAATTATAAAGCAAACTTCCATGTTATGTAAAAGTTCTTCATAAAAAAGAATCTTATGTAATTTAAAGTTGTCCTTAACTTATTTGGCCAGGGCATTCTTTTATGATCAGTTGTCCACAAAATTCTAGATGCTTTCATCAAAACCATTTTGATAAGCATTGACTTAAAGCAAAAATTGCTTATTACAAAAGGCAAGTCTCAGTTTCCTTTTTAGTGTGTGAATATATGAATATTTAACATATATTCAACCAATTATATGTATTAATTACTTATTCATTATTACTAAGTCATGACTTTATCAAGGTCTGAAGAATAATTTATGCCTCTCATTATTATATTTAACACTTTTGGGTATTTTTATCCTATTAAAAATGAGTTAACATTGTTAAATATTACAAGATAAATTGCAGCTTATCCATAAAATAAGAAGGCTTTGCCATCCTTCAGAGAACAGCATATCAGAGTCTTTGTATGCATAAACAGAGGAAATAACTATATATTTTAAAATAATGTTACAGAAGTTAATTTCTTTTATAAGAGTCAAAGTAAAGATTCACAAGGACATTTATATGTGAAGACCGCCCGTTGATTACATTTTCTTCTCCTCCTCCGTCTTCTTCTTTCTCCTCTGCTTCTTCTTCCTCCTCCTCCTCCTCCTCTTCTTCTTCTTCTTCTTCTTCTTCTTCTTCTTCTTCTTCTTCTTCTTCTTCTTCTTCTTCTTCTTCTTCTTCTTCTTCTTCTTCTTCTTCTTCTTCTTCTTCTTCTTCTTCTTCTTCTTCTTCTTCTTCTTCTTCTTCTTCTTCTTCTTCTTCTTCTTCTTCTTCTTCTTCTTCTTCTTCTTCCCTCTCCTTGTCTCTGGGGTATACACGTGGATTTATGTGATTCCCTCCTATTTAACCACAGGCCTGCTGCTGGCTATAAGGGGGCCTGTTCATCACCTTATACAGACATCCAATTTAGTTTTGTTCAAAAAGAACTAGACTTCAGAAGTTACAGACTTGGATTTTCTTTGTTAAGTAGTTGTCATCACTAAATTATGCTTTATTAGGTTGAGTCATTGAGCCTGGGTATCTACCATGGTAGACTGATAGAGAATAAAAGTCGAAATACTCATGGACTGATAACCTGACAAAAGCACCAGGGAACCACACAACTAATGTTTACCTTTAGGTAGAAATATGTGCTCTTTTGGACTTTCATGTATAACACAAAATGTTTTAGTTGTAAGTAAATAAAAAACTGCGTGTCTCTCTCCACCCTCTCTGTCTTTTTCTTAAGGTTTATTTGTTTTTATTTTATATGCATGAGTATTTGTCTGCATGTAGGTATAAACTGTGTGCCTGGTGCCCTGGGAAGCCAGAAAAGGTCATCAGAGACCCTGGCCGTATTATAACATTGAGCCTCTTTCTAAGCATAATAATAATGGTGGATTGTGACCCACTGCATGAAACAAGAACAACAATGATTCTGCCAAACACAACATTCTACATGGAAAAAAAACCATGCCATGTCTCTGAATATGTCTCAAAGAGAAAAAAGCCAAGTGCTTTCCCCTTCCACTGAAATCTATTATCAAATTCTAAGCAAAATTTGTAAACATTCTCATATAGCTGATTTCTAAGACTTCTCCCAAGTCAAAACTCTTGTTTCCTGTATTTTAAGACATGCTTTTATTATACTTTTCTGTTAATACTGTGTTTAATACTAAGTTGAAAGCACCATTATCAGCTTAAAGCAATTTTCTAAATCTAAAACACACATGTGAGGGAAGTATTAAAGAGCATGAAAAATATCAAGAATGTTCTGGCACTAGAGAGAAGGCCGTGATTAAGAGTGCTTGCTGTTCTTCTAGAGGGCCAGTTCAGTTCTCAACACCAGTATCAGGCAGCTTACAACTGCCAGCTCCTGGTATCTAATGTACTCTTCTAGCCTCTGGTAGCACTTTCCCACGCATACATAAATTTAAAAAGTGTCAATATCCTGGCCTAATTAAACTTTATCTCTAAACAAGAGTATTCATCCTGTAGTACTAGTTCAATAGAAGGAATTTCTTGATTTGCAAATGTATATTATGGTCCTTTACAATCATTAAATATAAAAGAATTTCTGAAGTTCAAAGTAAGAAGATTGCATTCATAAACTATGATACAGACATACAATGAAATCATGAAGCCAGGAACTGGAGTGATAGCTCAGGGGTTAAGTGGTTGCTGCTCTTTCAAAGAATCCTAGTTCAGTTCCCAGCACCCACATAAGGTGATTCACAACTACCTGTAATTCCAGTTCCGGGAGATTCAGTGACTTCTCTGGCCTCTGTAGGTACCCACCCACATGTGGTATAGTCACACACAGACAGAAGCACATACATTCATATATAAATAAAAAATAAAGTAAGACCTTGGTGGCAGACGCCCTTAATCCCAGCATGTAGGCAGTAGAGACAGGTGGATCTCTGTGAGTTCCAGGCCAGCCTGAACTCTGCATAGTGAGTTCCAGGCCAACTGGGGTTACAGGGAGACTGTCTCAAAAAGACAAAAAAGAGAAGAAGGAAGGAAGGAAGGAAGAAGAAATCATGAAACTATTTGAAATGACTATAAAGAGGGCACGCAACCACTGAAATATATGGATAGCAGGAAAAGAAATGCTTAAAAAGAATGTATTTCACTATTTCAAAACACATGTAGATATTCAAGAACTGAAAGGGTTTTAAAAATTAAAAACAATTGTGTTGGCCTGTTGGGACTTGAGGGCTTTTGTTTTCTGTACTTTTGGGGGGGTTGTCTTTTCTTTTAATTTTTTAATTTTTTTCCTCCCTCCCTCCTGTTTTCTATAATTTTGAAGAAAAAATAAATACTCTCATCAGTAGCATTGGTTTTAACTGTTAACTGTTTTCTTTTGTGGGAGAAAATACATTTTAAAAAACTATTCATTTTTCTGGTATGTTTTTAAATTTACCACTAGTCACTGTAAGATTTATAGCATCAAATTCCAATATTCTCATTTTTCACTAAACAGAGAATGACCGTAGTAGGTAACTTAAACCCAAGTGTCAGTTTACTGCAGTCACGTCTGTTTTAAATTACAGCACTACTAAACCCTCTCTGGAACTGCATATGCTACTTCCTTTTCCCTCTGGTGGTTGTAAATATATTTATTCATATTAGCTCTATGAAATAATGCCTGCAGCTAACTGCAAGTGATGTCATTTTCTTAGCTCTGAGAGTGTTACACTCCGTACTGAGCAACCAGTCAGAACTTACAGTGGGAAAGAATACAAAGTTCAAATTCAGGAATTTGGAAAGCCACTTTCACAAAATTGCTGTGGGCAGCTGTAATTCACAGGAAGCCTCCCTCAGAGGCAGGTAGGGAGAGTGCCTCAGACTGCTTCACCCCTGCAATAATTTAGTTAGCTTTGAAGTTCTGAAAAAACATGGTGCAGAGCGCCTAGATTACAGGCCTGGGCTGTTTTGTAGAATAATTTGAATTATAAATCATTTTTAGATGAAAGAACAAGAAATGCCTCCTTTTTTCTTCGTTGTTTCCATTGGTTTCTACTTGTTCTCTCCTTTACCCACAGACACTGTCTCTCTGCCCATTGTACTTAGAGATCAGAGCATCTCTCCAGAGGCACCTTAACTATGACTATATATTTTTCAGAATATAATCTAGCAATTTTTATATCCACTACAATCAGGAAACATTTTTATCCAAATGAAGGCTCTGTCAACTTGAGGATATAAACATCAGAGTGGAATCAAAAGGTGTCATTTGATAGACCTTTTTACTAGAGTCTCAGCTTTGGTAACTACAACTTTGAATCTGCAAGGGGAAAATATTTTGCAATACAATTCTAGCCTCCTTTAAAAGAGTAGATAATGGTCACAACAAAGTGATATCACGTAAGCAGACCCTGCGGCACATCAGCATTAGAACGCTGAAGTTTCAAGCTACAGAACAAATGGGTTTCAAGAACTTGCCAGTAAATGCTGTCACTAAGCCAGACTCTCTGTCAAGACAACCTTCAGTCTTGAAACTTCAGAAAGCAAGTGAGGGTTAGGGAAATGCATCAGTCCGGCACCTTCCCACAAGGCAAGAACTGGAAGGTTTAGGATTATTATTTTAGGGTAAGTTATTTTTCTGTTTTGTTTGCATTTTCTGTTGCCAAGCATTTGGTATTTTTATTTTGCCTGAAAAATATAACTCACACAACAATGTTTTATTCTTCAAAGAAAAGAATTCTAAAGATAATACCTAAAAGTCTTTGTTTAAAAAAGAATTAGCTGATCTTTTGTGGGAGGGAAATTTTAATTAACTTTTGGCAGATAGCTGGTGAACATCCACCTGATAAGAACGTGAGAGAAATGACTTAGGAGTTTCAAGGAAACGACATTTTTAATATTAAAAAATCCACTTAAAGATTTAAAATTAATATTGTAAATTCTACCAGTTTTTCTGGATATTCTAAGTTCACCATAACAGATGTTCAAAGTTTTCTTGGTAAAAATGTACCTAATAACACACTACTTATTTGCCACTAATAAGATGCATGCATAATTCATATACATAAAGGAAAAGCTAGGAATAATGCATTTATTTATTTTGCTTTCTTTTACCCCTCATTCACATTTATTAAGTGCACTGGCTAAGACAGCTTGCTAAGGCAAGTCATTAAAATAATTTATGGAGTTATATTTCAATAAGCTTATCTTACCGTCATGTCCTTCTCTGTCAAGTTTCTGTCCTGTGACTCGGCTACCACAGTCATGAATCCATTAAAGGAAAACACAAATTTAACAGTTCTTTAACTCACTGATGTCATCTAACTAATGGACATCAAGCATGATGGACATACGTCGCCAGGTAGCAGTTACAAGACACCAAATCTGTCATAGCCAGCCTTGGGAGCTACATTATTTAGTAAGTCAGGGAAGATAGAAGTGCATCCTCGACCATAACCCCTGCTTGTGCTGGGTACTCAGTTTACACAATTAATAGGTAAAGGCTGATTGAGGCAGCTTTTGTTTCCAATTTCTATACAACAAAAACCAATCTTCAGTAAAAGGATCCATCTTACAGCATCCCAGGAAACTGTCTGTGGGTTGAGGATAATTCACATTTAACAAAAAAGATCACTGTTGAATGTTTCTTGGATAATCCCCATCAGGATATTAGACAATACCTTTAATTTAGAGTAACCTGCTTCAACCATACTTGGAGAGCACATCTGTAAGGAAACAATTCAGGACATTCAGTTTGGAGGTTTTAAAGACATTTCTGTGTTAGTGAAAAAGAGAAAATCACCTGAAATGTTAAGCCTGTAGGACCCCACATAGTGAGTTTCAGATTTAGTAGACTTGGAATGTATCTAGGAACTTGCCTTTCTAAAGCAACATCGGTGATTCTTATGAGCCCACAACTAAAGAAAAATATTTTTACATTGATAGAAAAATAAATGAACTAGAAGAGATATAAAAACACTCATTAGTCCTGTAAATGCTTATTAACCACTTATTATAAATAAGGTACTATGTTAAGTCTAAGAAAAAAATTTATAAACAGCATATAAAAACAGAAACTAAGTTTTAGCAATATTTGGGAAAATTGGAACTCGTATCACTGAGGGGAATGTAAATTAGGACAGTTTTCTAGAAGAGCATATGGAGAAATCCCCAACTAATTAACCATAGAACTACCATATGATAAAAAATAAATCTATCTTCTGTGTACACATCTAAAGTATTAAAAGCAAAGGCTAGAATAGATATTTGTACAGCATTTATAACAGCGTTATTCACATAGCCCCACACAGAAAAATCCCAATGTCTATTGATAGATGAGTACATAATATCTTTCATATATACATATATATATATACATATATATGAATTTAAAAGAATACATTTCTGCTACAATGTGGGTGGAACTTGAAGACAGTACTCAACAACTCAGGTAGTCGCTAGGGGAAAAAAAAGAAAAATGCTCTGTGGTCCCACTTATGCAGGTACATAAAATATTCACTTTCATAAGGACAGAAGACAGTATAGTGATTACTAGCAACTTAGAGCATGATGGGGCATTATTTCAATGGATATAACATTTCAGTTTACTATGATGAGACTGTCCTGAGTATGGACAGTGCATTGGCTGTACAACAATGTGAATGTAGTTATCACAGTTGAAGTATATACTTAAAAATGACTAAAATGGTACATTTCATATGCATTTATCACAATGAAACAACCCACAAAAATAGGTCACTGAAACTCATGCAGATATTGATCAAATGCAACATAAAATGCATTTTTCAATAATTTGAGATAAAATGAAAAGTAAGGCTATCTGGAGATGAGAATTTTTATGTGAGGCTGAAGATAAGGGTAGTCAATATCTGATGACACCACCTGTCCACGCAAATGAAATGGGAATTCAGACTTGGTGATTCATTGCATAACACAAACATCAACTTATCTGGATATTACAATAGGAAGAGTCAGATATTGTTAAAATTCTGTAAGTCAGGAGGCAGATGAGCATATGAGATTTTTTCCCTTGAGTAATGAATAGGAATAATAAATACAGTTAAAATCCTCATATTCACTAAATTAATGAAACTGAGAATAAGATAGGCTTGATCATGATTATGTGATATGGTTGGCATCCCCATTCATACAACAGTAGCTAAGAATACTGCATTGGGTCCCTAATATGCCTGGATCTCTCCTCATCCACCATGTGACACTGAAGCTTCAGTTTCCTCTAGGAAATGGTGGAACATATTATTCTGCAGATATTTTTATATAGATGACTTATTAGAGGGAATTTATGGAAATGGGAAACTGTTTTACAATAGCAGAATAGCCTATGAATTACCAGAAACAATGTTCAATAAAGACAGTTTTGAGAATGATAGTGTTAGGGAAAGAGGAATTTACTGCTTGTTTGAATTTACTGCTTGAATTTACTTGTTTGAATTTACTGCTTGTAACCAATTAACTCAACTGGAGATGCAGGCATCCGGAGATAGGGGCAAGTGCTACAGCCCCCCATAACCTGACCATATTTGTGTTTTGGTATTGCTCTTTGGCTGTAGAGATGTCTTTTTATGGTTATGTGTCTGATAGGAACTTCAGTTCTGCCTTTGTTTAGTTAAGTTTGCTTTTGTTTATGTTGTTGATGTAGCTTGGTTGCTTTTTTCCCAGGTATAAAAGTTAGTTGGTATGTGCTTCAGGTTGTAGCAGGGTAGAAGGCAGGTCTGTGATGGACAGAACAGAAGTAGTACCAAGGGCAAGATGGGGGTGGGGATAGCCCATGGAGGATATAACAACCAAAACTGGAGAATTGACCTAGTCTGGGTGCAAGTGATCAGGATGCAAAATAACCCACCGAGTCACGGACCCTAACATTTTGGGGGCTCGTCCAGGATTCGGGGGGCGCTTCTGGGGGAACAAAGGATGAATGGAGGCAGAGTTTCTTTTCTCCGGACAGGGCAGTGTAATTCGAGGGTCACTCCCTCATGTCTGTAAAATCCAGAATAAAGCGAGAGTCGCCATCTCATGTCTGGTCTCGGGTTAGTAATCCCGAGTGAGGAAGTCCAGGTTCGAGTCCCGGCACCTAGGTAAAAGTCCAGGTAACCAGCCCTGGCCCTAGGGTCCAAGTGTCTCGGCCCTAGGAAAGAAGCCTGCCATCAAATCTGGCACCTGAGGAGGAAAAAAAAAAAATCGAGCTCGTTACTCTGAGGCAATCTGGGCAGACGCCATTTGGGAGAATCACGAAAAGTCTCGGGGATCCTGAAAGTGAGAGTGCTGAGTGCAGCGTGAGTCTGAGCGAAAGAAGGACCGGTCTGCACGAGTGTGATTCAATGTGGTGCGCGTGCTTGCTGGTTGTGCTAATTGTCTTACTGGGGGGGGGGTCTGGTTTTGTATTTTTCTCTACGCTCTCTATTTTAAAACTTCCTTTCCTCTTTTTCCTTCCATTTATTCTCTGTATCTCCCACCACTCTCCATCCCTCTCTCCGGCCACTGAGAAAGCCCTGTGGGCACGGGTCGAGCCAGTAAGAGCCATAGGGCGCTTGCCGCTGAAAGACTCCTGTGAAAGGATAAGGCGGTCCCAGGCGTGAATCCCAGATAAATTCACATCCCCCACAGAAGAAAAACTGGGCAACCACAGGCACCCGTCCACAAGCACACCCACTGGCCATCATTGTTTAGAGTGGCATCTTCACTTCTCCCTTTTCATCTCTCTCTTCTCGCTGGACAAGGCTGTGAACATTATCTTGATGTTTGTGCTCAAAAACCTGAATGTGCACACGCGTGGCAGCTGTAGTGGCGGCGCCCCGTGCCTCTGGAACACGCTGTCCACAAAAACGCCATTCTGGCCAGTGCTGCGTGGGCTCTGGGGCAGCTGCACCGTGGCCACCGCCCAGAGGCATGAAGGTCTCCAGGTGGTGCCGCAAGATGAAGTTTGAGTGGCCCATGCTCACGTCCACTGAGCCCTGCGACGAGTTGCGCCTGATGGTCACCGAGCGCTTCTTCATGAGGTACTCGAACTCGTGGCCCTCCAGCTGCACCATGGCCCAGCTGCCCGGTGGGGACCCGCCACCCCCGGCCCCACCACCTGCGGGAGGGGCACCCCCGCCCCACAGCCCCGCAGCGGCTGCCATCGCTTGCGAGGCCCAGCCGATCTGCGTGGGCGCCCTGGCAGGCCGAGGCCCGGGCGCAGTAGTGGGCTGGCGAGCCTAGCATGGTCGCCGAGGCCGCTGGCCGGTGAGGAGAGCAGGACCTTGCCCATCTAAACTAGGGCAGGAACAGTGTGCCCTGTGCAGGAGATGTGGGCACTGGAGGAGAGAGTGCCCACAGGGAAGGGAGACAGGGAGGAGGGAGCCCTGTTGGGGCCCTCCACCTGGGAGGGGGAGGCTGGTGGGGACGGGGCTTGGTGCCCCTCCCTGAGTCTTGGGTGGCTCTGTGGGGGGGGGTGGACTCCCACTGGGTTTGTGGTGGATACTGGAGCGTAGTGTTCAGTTCTCTGTCAGGCTCGCGGTCCTCTGAATCCAGGATGCATGGGCGTGGTCTGGGGAGCTACAGGAACTGAGGGGTGCACCTGGACCACCGATGGGGGGGTGGACTTGGGAAGGCATCGGGTTTCCCACTCCTTCCTGGTTGTGCCTTGGAGTCCCACACCTTTGTCGGGTGGAGACTTACTCACCGGGATCGGGGCACGTATCCATTTTGAGCCTAAAGGGATAAAAGTCATGGACTCAGAAGGACAGCCCCTGCAGCCAGTACATGTGTTGTCTTTATCTCTGGCTGATGAATATCGCCTATTCCTGGTGGCTCTAGAAAAGGGGGGCCAGGGAGACATGAGCTCCTGGTTGCAGGAGTTTCCTTCCACCTGGGCCGAAATGGGAGGAGTCAGCCTCTCTAAGCACCTGCCCCCGGTTGTTGTCCAACTCAAAGCCACGGCCCTGCCCATTCGGGTCCGACAGTACCCAATGCCAGAACAGGCTAGGAAGGGAATAGTGCCTCACATCCATAGACTGCTAGAAGTAAAAATCCTTAAACCCTGCCAGTCAGCATGGAATACACCCCTGCTTCCTGTGAGAAAGCCTGGCAGTGGAGATTACAGACTGGTGCAGGATTTGTGAAGGGTAAATGAAAGGGTAGAGGGCATTCACCCAACGGTGCCCAATCCATACACCCTACTTAGCCACCTGCCACTGTCCCATGTGTGGTATACCACCCTAGACTTAAAGGATGCTTTCTTCAGTGTCCCTCTTGCTGGTCAGTCAGCCCTTGTTTGCCTTTGAGTGGCAAGAACCAGGAGGGGGGGAAGACAGGGCAGCTCACCTGGACCAGACTGCCACAAGGCTTTAAGAACTCTCCCACCTTGTTCAATGAGGCACTAAGCCAGGACCTGGAGCCCTTCTGCAAAAGGCACCCCCATGTGACTCTGCTACAGTATGTGGATGACCTGCTGCTGGCTACAGCAACTCATGAAGAGTGCATGGAAGCTACGAGAAACCTGTTGGCCAAACTGGGCAGCCTGGGATGCCGGGCCAGCGCCAAAAATGTGCACATCTGCTACAGATCCACCTATCTAGGTTGGAAGAAGTTGCTCAGTCTTTTTCAGCATGCGCAGTTGGTATTTCCATACCAAAACGAGGCCGCGCGTCAGATCACTGGGGAATGTGAGAGCTGTGTAAAGCTAATACCAACCCCAAAGGGGCTCCACCTGACAGGTTGACGGCATCGGCTCCCTGGGTCCACCACACCCACGTTTGGAAGGCCTTGCCTCTCCAGGACCTGGAATCCTGTGTGGAGTGGGAGGTGCGGCCAAATCCTGCTAATCCCTTAAAGCTATAGCTGAGCCAGACATGAAAGGATTCCTGCTGATAAGCTCACTGTTATGGGCCCTCCAGAGAACAGTAGTGTCAGCGGGAGCTCAGAACATCAACCCCCACCAACCAGTACTCCAGACATGGATCTTGTGAAGCGGCGACGCCTATGAGGAGTGGAACCGCACCTCCCATACAGCCCTGTTGTGGACATGGTGGCCAGATCTGTATGTTGACTTAGAACTTGTACTGGGGCAATTTTATTACCTCCCCCAGAAAAACCACCAGGAACAATATCATATGAAAAAACAGGCTTTGGTTGACTCATCAGCCACAGTCAACGGCCAAGCTTTGAGGGCAAAGGGGTTCCTTGCTTGCCCAGGTTTCCAGACAGGTTGGTGGAGGCGCAATTGTGGGGGTGCTGATAGACTCTACTGCACTAAATGGAATTGTGTGGAAGTTAATGATGGGCAGTGGAGATGGGAGGTTTCCTCTGACCTGATTGATATGTGGTTTACTTCTCCATACAATCAATGGACAGTATCTCCACTGGCCAACCAGGTTAAAATCACTTTTACCTCAAAGGAAAAAAATAAAATAATAAAAGGTGGATAGATGGGCTGACATGGGGCCTGATGCCCTACCAGATGCCATGGAGGGGGGTCCTGTTCCAGATCTACCTCCAGGTCGAGGAAGTGGTTAGGTCACCAGTAGGACCTAATCTAGTGTTAAATACCCCTCGTCTGAGGCCCCAACCTCCCCCGCCTGGGTCTCCTAGGCCCACCTTCAAGCCATCAGCCACCACAAAGACATCAGCAGCCCCAGGCATGGAAAGGCCAGGGACGGCTGTGAAACCACAAACTTCTAGCAACCCTGTGTGGGAGATGGTGCTAGCTGTAGTAAAAACCCTTAATCATACCACTCCCTCTCTCACTTCCTTATCAGAAGTGGTCCTACAAAACAGAAGGGGCTTGAATCTCCTATTTTTAAAGGAGGGCGGGCTATGCGCAGCTTTAAAAGAAGAATGCTGTTTCTATGTAGACAAGACAGGGGCAGTCAGGCATCCGGAGATAGAGGGTTGTGGGAGCCTATATAATCTTTACCTGAAATTGCCTCAGGGTCAATCGCTCTAACCAGACCTGCATGTCTTGGAAAGACGGTCGGCCCCAGCTAGCTGGTTTAATAAAACTCTGTTTGATTTTTGCATCTCCATACTCGTGCATTTGTTCCCCAGAAGAGACCCACCGAGTCACGGACCCTAACAATAGTATGCACTGCACAAATAGTAATAAAATACACTTCTTTCAAAGTGTCAAGTAAATTTTGAATTTACAATTCTTTTTCACAAAGAAATTAAAAATATTTGAGGCTATAGATATGTAAATTAACTTGATCACTGCATATTTTATATATGTGATTAAAATATCACACTATATATAGATAAAACTATGTTAATTAAATGTATAAAGTTGCATTAACTTATAATTTTAGTTGAGTCCACCATAGGCTAATGATGGATTTGAATATCAAAATTAATGTTAAGAACAAGGAGTAAGATGGTTCATTAAGCTCTTAGAAACTCTCAGAAATGCTGAGTAAAGAGCTTACCATCATGATTCCAAATTTAACTTTGAGATACTAAGATCAAGTCATTCAGTTTCTCAGAGCCTTGACTTCTTATGTTTCTGTATATTGGATGATCTTTGACAGTTTGTGAGATTAAAAGTATCCTAATTGCTTCCATGATTGAAATGGAGACAGGGAAGCATAGGCTGGTCTGACTGCTCTAAGATGTCAAATTCTTCATCTTTAGTTGTTCAGGAGTCTTGGGCTAAGAGGTGACTCTAGATATCCTACTTCTTACTTTGGTTCTCTGGGTTGACAACCAACTGTCCTTGGTGGAAGTTATACGTGCAGTCACACAGACTGAAGCTAAGTGTCTTGGGAAAAAGCATGAACCAAGAAGATACATGTTACCTGCCTCAGGAGCAACGCTTCCTGCAATGGTTTTGCCCAGAATTCAGTGGCAAATGTAGTGTCCTCTACTATAGAGCTCATTTCAATAGAATAAGCCTCTAGAGTAACACTGTTAACACACAAGTTTTATGGGCTGTAGAGATGGCTCAGCAGTTAAGAATACTGGTTGTTCTTGCAGAAGACCCCAGGTTCAAATCCCAGCACCCACATGGCAGCTAACAACTGTCTGTAACTCCAGTCCCAGAGGATCTGACAGCCTCTTCTGGCATCCCCAGGCATTGCATGATATGGGTGTACTTACCTACATACAGGCAATACACGCATACACATAAAATAAAAATAATAAATAAAATATTTTTTTAAAAATTACTCTAAGTATTGACAATCACCATTTCTGAAACTCCCTCATCTAGAAATACCAGTATTTATTTAGTTAGCAACACACAAAACAATGTGTCTGTTCATCTTGAATCCTGCATTGTACACATACCACTGTTAGCCATTTCCAAGTTTTTACCTTCTGAGAAAGCTTATCTCTAATGAGCTCTTTATCTACTTGGTGCTAGACTTGGTAGTTTCTGCAACTAATGAGCCTTAGTCAGGTATGTCTTCTCTCAGAAAGATGTACTACCATTTACTCAAAGCACAAGAAACTTACAAATTATACTTTGTGTGTACCCAAGTGTCCTGTGGCATGCCTGTGAGGCTTCTACAAGAGTAGGGTGAGGCCATTCGCATCTCTGTAGTAGAAGCACCTTTCAGAGAAAAGAGTTTTACCAAATGAATGAGCTCTTAATGTTTATCTGGATAACTATAAAGAACCTTGTAATTTTTTTTTTACAAAAACTTCATTCATGCCTTCAAAGTTTCCTCACTTAGAATTAGAAAGTAATGCTTCCTGACTTCTGAGTATCCTGACTCTGGTCCCGTCTGGATTTCAAAAGCCTTTTCTCCTCAGAGGGTCACAGGGAAATTTTTAGAGATACTTATGCTCTGTTCAACTATAAAAGAAAGCTGAAATTTTGGTGTGTCAAAACATGACAATCTTCAGCCACTAGAAAATAAGCTTTCACTTTAAATAATAGAAAACAGCAGCATCCTGTTTTAAGTTTTCTATTTGACTTTTATATTTTGAAAATAAGGACAGAGCTAGAGATGTCAGAATGTGAGCCTCTATTTAATAATGCCCCCTTCAATTGAGAAAAATAATTTTAGCACATTTATATATAATATTTATATAAATGATATTATATGAAGAATTCTCATTAAGACTAAGTATTATTTTGCTGTTTAACCCTGAAGAATCAAACAACATTTCATGCTAGTACAAATTGAAGAATCTCCTGCCAGAGTATATTAAACAGAAACTTTTACCTAGGCAGGTCCATATGTAGTGGGGGTCTGTATAGGGCTGGTTATACCACCAAAATCTGTTCATCATACTTAGTTTTTATCTTCAAGTTCACAAGAAAGGGGCCACAGCAGTAACTAGCATCCATATCCTAAGAAAGAAGATAGAGAAGGACCAGTGCTTTCCCTTGATGAGGCTGTTTTTAATAGGGTTTTGTGAAAAAAGTTAGTCTCTTAGCAGCCATAGCTGTGTCACACAGAAAACCTTATCTACAAAGGAATATGGAAGGTCAAGTATTTTTCCCCCAGGCAAAAATAAAATCATCGATTATAATTATTTATTTATTTATTTATTTATTTATTATGTGTGAGTTTTATGCCTGCATGTGTGTAAATTCACCAGTGTTGTGCAGTGTCCATGGAGGATAGAAAAGGGTGTTGGGTCCCCTGGAAACAGAGTTACAGATGGTTGTTAGTTGCCATTTGGGTGTTGGGATTCGAACCTGTTTTGCAAGAACAGCCAGTGTTTTCAACTGCTGAGACATCTCTCCAGCCCCAGAATCATCTATTATAATAAGAAGAAACTATTAACTAAGTGGTTTGGACGTAGTATCTGTCACTAAGTCCTAATCAGATATATTTATGATGCTATGATTTTATGCTAACATGTGTATCATATAAAGTAATTAAGAGAAATGGAAATAAAGCTTTGTCAAAAAATATCTAAAGAGAAGCATGCATCTCAAGGAAAACTATGAAAAAGACACTGTCTTTCTTAGGACTATTTCCTTTTTAGAGAATTAAAATTTTTTCGAGTGTATGTGTGTTCATCCCTCTGTGTGTATGTACATGTGTGTGTGTGTGTGTGTGTGTGTGTGTGTGTGTGTGTGTGTGTGTGTATGTGTGTGTGTGTGTGTGTCTGTGTCTGTGTTTGTGTGTCCATGGAGACCAGAAGATGGTGTCAGGTCCCCTAGAGCTAGAGTTACAGGCAGTTGTGAACCTCCTGATGTGGGTGCTGGAAACTTAACTCTAGTTCTCTGCAAAAGCTACAAATGTTGATGACTGCTGAGTCACCACTCTAGCTCCAGAAATATTTAACTTTTATATACATATTCCAACCCCTATGCAACACTCTGTCTTTGCTATCCAAGGACCTGGTGAGTTACTCTAGTAACCCCAATGCCCTAGAAATACCCCATGAATACAAATAGAGTTCTGTGTCCTCAAAATCAACCTCTCCTCACTAGTTTGGAATTAATTGTTAATCTGATGTAGATAAATTAACAGATGATACAGAATGAGTTACCATAAATGCAGAATGGTTATATGCTTTATCCTTAAAGATTGTTAATAGTTTAAGAAGTCCCTATGCATGCGAAAAGCCCTATGTGACAGGGATTTTAAATATTTAAAATAAAGTAAAAACAGTGTCTTTCATAAATATATACAGATACATGATTTCCTATGTGGATTTAAAGCCTCCTGTGACATTTATGAGTTCCATGATTGACCTACACATTAACATTCATTGGCCATAGAGTCCATGTATAAGATGAACCTAACATCTAACTTAAGTCATTGGTGATCTGTCCACTTCTCAATGGGGGAATGAAGTCTAGATTCAGACCAACTAGTTTCAAATCCCTCTTAAACACCAGTACTCATATAACATCAAATGCATTACTTATTACATTTAAACATCTACTTCATCACATGAAAACAATGATAATAATAGTGCCTTTCAACGAAGCTCTGATGTGAAGAGTAAAGTGAGTGAATTCACTTTCATAAAGAACATAGCATAAGGCATAGTGCCTGCTGTAAAGTAGGTTCTCAGTGTGGGTTGCCTTGCATTTGCAGCACTCAAGTTAGTGATTAGTATCCATATATTTTTGGAAATACCAAACATATGTCTTTACAAACTATAGAAGACTGTGGACCATGATTTGTGAGATAATTGTATTTAAATATGTATAATTGTGATTGAAAGTGTTAAAAATGTTTATTAAAAGTGTTTCTACTCAACTTGTACAATCACAAGTCCTAATTAACTGTTGTATTCTTATAAGGTCTTTCTTTTATTCAGAGCTGGAGAGCTAATCCAGGACATGATGTATGGTAGGTAAGTACTCTATTTCTGGGCCACACCAACAATCCCAATTTAATTAATTAATGGTCTAGTAGTTATTTACATCTCAGTAGTGAATTTCCTATGTTGTTGATTAAGGGATATTTTCTGTAGGATAATCTGGTCAGTTTTGCATAAATGAAACCAATGTCACAAATAATTTAACATAGAATCTTAAATCTCACTTATTCAGCTGATGAATTTTATCCATATTGAAAACTAAACATCATATAAATAGTTTATCCAGTCTTCAAGTTATCAAATTTCTGAGGTCTGATTTGAAAGCTTAAAAAATTATAGGGTAGCTCTGATATGATATTTGAAAAGGATGTGGGGTGTGATACAAAGAATCTACAATAAGCCAATATTATAACCTGGTCATATTCAGAGCTAAAAATTCTAAAGTCATAATATTTTTCAAGAATTTGACAAATTCAATGAAGAACAATTAACATACTATTTTACCTTACAAAGGCTTAGTCATCCAGTAATATTAGAAAAACAAAATGCAGTACTTAGTATATTCATTCTTTCTATTCTGGAAAGATGAAAAAAAGGACAACATTAGACATTAAAGACCTATCATCATCATTATCTAGTTAGAAACTCACTGAAACAAATCAGTAAAAAATCAGTCTGTAGGAATCTAAAAACAATGGAATACTAGATAAAATTTGTTTGATGTAACAAATAACACTTGTCAAATCAGCTTAATTTCTGTCTGTAATAGAATGACAAGACTAGTAGCCACAAGAACCTTAATAGACAAAATGCATACTGAATCTGGCCAGGAGCTAGAGGCCATTCCACACAATACAGAAAGCAAACAGTTTTTATGGCATTTTATATTTTTGAAACATATTTTATTTATTATTTTTATGTGCAGGCTTGTATTGCCTGCATGCATGTAAGTGCACCCATGCTTTTCAATGCCCATAGACATCAGAAGAGTGTCAGATCCCCTGGAAGTGGAATTATAGGTGGTTGTTAGCCACCATATGGATATTGGGGACTGAACCAGGCTTTCTAAAAGAGCAGCCAGTGCTCTTAACCACTGTGCCGTCTCTCCAGCCCTTGCATTTTATCTTGTAAGAGCTCCTCTTAATAACTGCTCTTAATAAATCTGGAAATGGTGCTCACTTGGATAACTAGACAGATGAGGAGGCCTGTTAGATAGGAAGACAACAGCACTCAACATTTATTTGTGCCACAGCTGATTGTGATGATTTTCTCATTAAAATATTACGTTATTTTGAGAACCAAATCATTATCAGTAACAACGCTTTCATAACTACCATACCTTTTCACTTGATCTCATTATGTTAAATTAGAGAGGTCCAAGTAAATGTTCACATCTGGGAAAGGTGTGAAGAGTATGTGTGATGTCGAGATGGAGGCTTTGCTGCTAAACTTATGGGGGTCTGGGGTTCTGGAAAATAGAGGAGGTAAGTCACACAAAATCAGATGTCATTGACTTAATGAAATAGCACAGTTAGGAATTCAGTTTTACTTATAACCCCAAATTTCTTCCCATAAGAAAATTTTAATGCATCTCTCTTATCTATAAAGGCCCAAGACATATACCAAGAAGGAAACAACATGCTCAAAGCAGACAGTCGTGTTTTAAAAGAAATGTCAGTAGTTTCTAAGCAGGAAGTCAGAAATATGAGTACTAAATGTATCAACCCACTTTGTAAAAGGATTAATTTTGAAGATATTGTTGAAGAACTGTAAGAGCAGATTTTATGCGTGTTTGAAATAGTTAAAGGATGGAATTCCATACATTGTTATTTTATACCCTAAACATTTTTTGCTCATAAAAGACAGATGAAGACAGCAAATCCTGAAAATAGAAGAGTTCACTGGACAGAAATAGAGTGTTTCTATAGACAGAAAATGATTTCACTTTCCATACTAACTGACTAATTTGCATTTGATGGCTTTACTATGCTGAGAAGTTGCACTAAGTTTACCCTAAAGAGTATTCTAATCACCGAGAGACAGAAGTACAGTGCCTGCTTAGGCTGATGGACACTGAAGACATTCTCATTCCCAAAATGAGAAATACCATAAATTTATAGCAGAGCCTAAGTGTCTTACTGCAGAATGAATCCATAGCAAGTAATTATTCTTGTGTATCTGTTGGCCTATTCTTACCTAGGCTTTGGTGTTTTTGTTGAGACTTGATTTACATACTTTATTCATTTGACTTGCCTGGCTGCTGAAACCTAAACTCCCATGAACAGATGTATAAGGATTTTTACAGAAGTGTCTTTGTGTGTGTGTGTGTGTGTGTGTGTGTGTGTGTGTGGGTGTGTGTTGGGGGGGGTGCTTGTTTATTTAGTTGGTTCTTTACTTTTTGTTTGTTTGTTTTGTTTTGAGACAGGGTCTCCCTTGTAGCCCCAACTGGCCTGGAACTTGCTACTATGAACCAGGCTGGCCTTGATCTCACAGAGATTCACGGGTCTCCATTTCCCAAGTGCTGTGATGAAAGGTGTGCACAACCAGACCTGGTGAGATGTGTCTTAATGACACATTTCTATAGCAATGTGCTTAAATATTTAATCCAAATGATTATTTAATTCCTGGACTTACTTCTCCGAAAATATATTAATAAAACTGGTGCTCCATATTGAACTGGATCCTCTGAAAAGAGAATCATTTTTTACTAATTCATTTGTTTGACAGACATTAACTGAGAATCACTTTATGTTGGAAGAAGTCACCTGATTTTTAACCAAGTCCTGGGTAATCTTTTGGTTCAAGGATCCTGTAATTTAGTAAAAGAATCTGATGAATGACTGTCACACTCAATGTTCTGAGTGTGTTTTGGCAAAAGTGCTGTGGAGGTATAAATCTAGATTTTCAAACTGGCTCTGATTTGAAAATGTATTTCTTGCAGAAAAAAAAAGTACTTCCATAACTTCTCTCTGTTAAGATGTTCTACATCTGCATATTGTACAGAACAACACAACTTTTATTCCTAAAGAGAAAGACCTTATGTATTTGAAGAAAATACACCTATGTTCTTTTCTATCAAAGCTGAACACCGCCAGACACACCCTTACCACGGCTGCTCTTTCAGCTTTCACTGTCTTCACAGCTGTGACCCACCTACCATCCACAATGAGTTAGCACATTATAGCTAAGACAATCCATACAACAATCATTTCAAAGACATACATTATGTTACCATTTTACAAATGAAAACAGAGTTTCGGTGAGAATTGGTGACTTCCAATTATATGCCAATTACATGTGACTCACAGAATAGAGCACAGTTCCATGGGCTGGGAGCACAGGACTAGGAAAAAAAATGTGAAGAACTCATCTAAATCATGGATTGTATTAGTTTTAAAGAGACCTATGAATATTTAAATATTAAAACCTTTAGATAGGTTGTTAGTAACATCTTGTTTTGGTATCTGTTTTTAATATTTTTTGTTTATTATTTTTATTTTATGTGTATGAGTGAATTGCCTGCATGTATGGGAGTGAATCTGTGTCATTCAATGCTGCAGAGGTCAGAAGAGGGCTTCGGATTCCCCTGGAACTGGAGTTACGGACGGTTCTGCCATGAAGTGATGAGCCTTCCATTGGGATAGGGCCAAGTGACCATGAACAGAAATCTCTGAAACTGATCTAAATTAAACCATCCGTGTGTGTGTGTGTGTGTGTGTGTGTGTGTGTGTGTGTATGTACCTATGTGTGGAAGCCAGAGTTACACACTGAGTCTTTACCGGGTCTCTTCCTTAATCATTTTCCACCTTGTTTTATGAGAATCGTTCTCCCCTCATACTAGAGCTCACTGATTGAGAGAGAATGGCTGACCAGCAAGGCCCAGGGATCTTCTTGTTTCTGCCTCCACAACTCTGGGTGTACACATGTACACGCCCATGCTGGACTTTTACAAAGATGCTGTGTATCAGAACTCAGGTTCTTAGGCTTGTGCAGCAACAAGTTTACTAACCGAGCCATCTCCTGAGCCTCCCTTTGTCCTTTTAGGTTGCTTCTCTTGGGCATCCTTCCTTCCTTCCTTCCTTCCTTCCTTCCTTCCTTCCTTCCTTCCTTCCTTCCTTCCTTCCTTCCTTCCTTCCTTCCTCTCTCTCTTTTGTTTCCAGTAAAGGAATACTGATTAACACAGCCTTCCATAATTCAGATTGGTGCCCTACCAGATCACTGAATATGGCCTCAAAACTTCAAAATGACCTTTGTCTTAAGCTACCACATAGACACCTTATATACCTTAAGTATTTGAAAATCATAATCCTTAAAATATTTTCCCACTGTTTTTCCTTTTCTTAGAACTATGAAAACTGGTTTATAATGTATACTAATTGTTATTATCTTGAAAGTCATTTGAAGAATGATTTATAGTTTGCCATGTACTTAAATCATTCACATTAATTATTAAGCATTACAAAGTATATTTGCATAAATGCATTAGCCTATAGTCTTGATATAAACAACAGGAGGGTCTCTATTCATTTCCTTATGAATTCTTTGGAATCATTAACATGCATGTGGCATAGTTTTGTGTATAAATCAAAATTCCCTAAGTGTGCACATGTACACACAGGTGCGGAGGCCAAAAGACAGCCTTGGGTGCCACTCCTCAGGAGCTGTCCACCTTGACTTTTAAGATAGAGTCTCTTACTGGTCTCGTTCTTGCCAGGGGCCTGTTGCTATCTGCCTCTACAGTGGTGGAATTGCAAGCCTGTGCCACATGCAATTTTTTTTTTATATATATTCAGGGGATTGAATTCAAGTCCTGCTGTTTGCAAGGGAAGCAATTTTACTGACTGAGTTATCTCCTCAGTTCCTCTTTTCCTTTATTTTTCCTTTCTTTTTTTGTTTGGTTGGTTTTTATTGAATTTTTGGATTGTCATACAATATAATTGAGTGTATTTAGATCTCCTCCCCTATCACCTCCTCTTTTTATTACCCTCCACCCAATTTAGTGCATGTTATTATATATGTAATAAGGCTTATAGAGTCTAATTTGTGTCTCCAAATGCCCTTCAGGGTGAATCTATCCACTGGAGTCTGTAACCTACCAGGAGTCTCATGCTTCAAAAAGACTCTCTCTGCCACTCCCAGCAGCCATCTGTTGCCACAGTTTCCATAGGTCAGGTTGGCGCTTCTTATCCACTATCTCATGTCTACGCTGGGAATTTTTTCTGGTCTGAGCTGGCATAGAATTTGTACATTCTGTCACCTTTGCTGTGAGTTCATATGAGTAACTGAGCAGCTGTCTACAGAAATTTGTTTCCTGTGGTTATCCATCACCTCTGTCTCTTACGCTTTTTCTACCCCTCTTCTGTAATGATCCCTTAGCCTTGAGAGACAGAAGTTTGATATAGCATTCTACTCAAGAAAAAGAACTCTGCAGCCTCTTGTTCTCTGCATATTGGTCAGTTGTTGCATAAAGAAAGTTCTCTTGGTGAGAGTTGTGAGATGCATTCATCCATGGGTGTAACAATAAGTCATTAAGAGTCAGTTTAATGTGATAACTATTTAGTAGAAAACTAGTGTTAGGTTCTCCCACATATCCTGTGACCTGCCTGGCCTTAGGTTCTTAAGCCTTATGTCAGATGCAGGTGTGGTCTCCATCCTAGGAAGCTACCATAAATCCAATGAAAGACCCATTGGGTACTCCCATAATAGTTGTGCCACTATTGTACCAGTCGGCATATCTTGCCAAGCCAGTTGTTATTGTAGTTCACAGGATTCACAGCTGGGTAAGGTTAATGGTCACTTTTTCTTTCCAGTAGCATGCATACCACCTTCCAGCATTAGGAGCCAGTGGAGATGAGGCCCTGAGTCAGCACCAGATTGATTTCTCCTTGTTTGTTCTATAGCTCAAATATGTAGTGTCTTCAGCAATAGGGTCTTACCATCCAGTTCTTGTGGGTAAACAAGAGCAGTAGCAATGGTCGATATTGATTGAGGATCAGTTGGACCCCTGGTCAGCAGGTTCTAGAGAGGGAGTCCATTCCTGGCATTGAGGATTTTGTTTATTAGCCTATGATATTTAGAAAGGGCAATGTGTCCATTACAGGAAAACCCCTCTTTTTATGATATATTTCTATATACTATAAGAAACTTCTACAGTGGTAGGTTTCCCTATGGCTTTTGCCTTTATTGTTACCTATCCCTCCCTATACTCCCTCCTCTACCCTGCCCTCCAATTTCCCACCCCATTTAACATTCCTAGTCTAATGTTCTCCTTTCTCCCTTCATAAAACTGCATTTTACCACATCCCCAGGAAGCCTCTTCCCCACCCACCAACACACCTTTATTAATTTTTTGACATCTCTAAATTTTCAAATTGAAATTATGTAGCTCAGATTGGTCTTGACCTCACAACTCAGCTGTCTTTGGTCATTGGCAAATGTGATTACAGGTGTGTAACACTAGGCCTAGCAGCTAATTTATTTCTTTACTGATAGTCATTCTACATATTCTCACTCTGAAAAACCTGCCACTTATAGGCTGTGCAAAGAGTCAAATATTTTGCTTAAATAAAAAATTTAAACCCTAACCATTAGACAATCTTCTGTTGTCTGTCTTGTCAATAATGCAAGTTAATGTGAGAAAGTATGGTTTCAAAAATGATAATAGGGATTCTACCCCCACTACACATATATCCCAAATCCTCACAGACTGTTCTCTCCTCTTTCTTTCTGTGTACTGTATTTTCTTTGTAGTTGTGGGATACAGAGCAAAATCCATCAGGAATTTCTATGACTCAGTCCTATCATCCTGGTAGTACATTTTCTGCCAAAGAACATTTCTTTTTCAGTAATAAATTTATCATTGAATACTGAAAATTCTAGAGTGCTTGACTTCAAAGCACATGATATTGTCCTCTTAAAATAGGGATGCTAAGGAGTTATCTGTCATTTTAAGACTCACTGTTGGTCAAACTTTCAGCACACTGAAAACATTTTTTATAGGAGTTATGCTCATCTGAAAATTATCTTTTTGAATTAATCATATCTTTATGAATTTCATTTTTAATTTGGGCTATAAGTACAAAATACAAAACACTAATAGCCAAACAAGTGTTTCTATTAAAAATTGGCCAAGACCTTCTATGGTGGTTTGAATGAGAATATCCCCCATACACTCTAACTATTTAAACATTTTTCTGCTTCATGTACCTGCTTGGAGATGTGAGCTTTAGGCTTTCTGCTCTGTCCACCTCTGCCATCATGCCACCTGTGCCATCATGAACTCTAACCCTCTGAAACTTTAAGCCAAAGAGACTCTTCCTTCTATAAGCTTCTTTGGTCATGGAGTTTTATCAGAGCAACAGAAAATTAACTAATAGAAATTCCAGGG
>NW_008352715.1:0-216 GCF_000622305.1 Nannospalax galili | reverse complement strand
TGTACTTATGGTTAAATGCACAGTTACTTGCACAAGATTTCTATGTACAACTTTAGTGGGGCAAAACAATCCTGTTTCCTATATTTCCCCTCAAGTAATCCTAAAATCTACATGTTTTCACATATTCCATGATATCTTAACTTTGCAAATCCTGTTCTTTGCAAATCCTTGTTTTAATAAACTTAAAACTCACTTTATTTTTATGAATCATAATTT
>NW_008352714.1:0-5082 GCF_000622305.1 Nannospalax galili | reverse complement strand
CAGCGCGGAGAGCTGCGCTATAGACTTACCCCAAGAGACCTGAGGATAGTCTTTTGTTTGTTTTTTAACAGGGTTCTTGATAAGTTCTTGGTAATTTACCAAGGCTGAACTTGAATTTTCTCTGTAGCTTAAGCAAACCTTTCCCTTGTGCCCTTCCTGCCTCAGTTTCCCTTGGGATTACAGATGTGTACCATGAAGTAAGCTCATGGTGAAACAGCTGAATTTTAGCTTCGGTTCCGGTGATAACTAAAAGACATTGATTTTTTTAAGTCAATTTGAGAGGCTCTCAGTGCCTCTGCCTTAGGAGGCCAGTCAAGGCAGGGGTTGGGGATAAGGTCTTGAGTCAGTTTGGAGCTGCTTGTGTCTGGTGGCTGTCAGGGATGTCCCATGTTCAGTTGGCTGGCCCTGGAGTCCAAGGCCAAGGCAGAGTGGCAGTGGAGACTAGAGAGATAAAGTTACTACACCCCTCGTCAGTCTCTGGAAGAGGTCTGGCAGAATCTACAATTAAAGTTTTAGGATTGCCATCCCCAGCCCTGTACTCCTCAGTTGGCTTTGTGTATATCCTTGGGAGGGTGTGGTGGCAGCTCCTGGCCCTCTAGGACCCTCTGCAGGTGACTGGCTGTAGGCCACACTTCGGCAGTGTCCCAGTCTGCCCCTTTTGGCAAGCCATTCATAGTGGAACAGAGCTGGCTTTGGAGCCGGCAGCTGAGCCTGCTGGCCTATGAAGGAGGGTCTATGCTGAGGAAAGCATACTCCCTGCAAGCTTAGCAGCACTGGGTTTCGTTCTCTGTTCCCAGACTTCTGAACCTTTTATCACTGCTTTCCTTGGAGGGAAATGCCTATGGAAGGCATGGAGCTTCCCACTCTGCTTTTCTTTTCTCTTTTCTCTCTTCTTGTTGGACCTCTTTGATAGGCAGTTAGCTGGCTGCAGAGTCAGTTGAAGGCAGAGAATGAATTAATAAATTTCTTGAATGATCTAATGAGTTGGGTATGATACTCAACTTGTTTTAGATTTTATCTTTTGATATTTTCATTATTTTTCTTGTAAAACAACAGGAGGGAGGACGATGTCTTTTTAACCAGCAGCCTGCCAGACAACCCTTGCCTATGTATCTGGGTGATGGGGAGGAGCAGGCATGTTTTAGGAGGTGGGGCTGTGCTACCACCCATCAGGAGGAGCGTTCTTGGATTGTGCCTGAGCAGCTGGCCAGGTGTTGAGTAGGAAAAATCTTGGACAAGGAAGCATAAATGTGGTGTAGAGGGCACAGTTGCCAGGTCTGGTGTGCTCTTAGCCCCTGCAGTGTTTCCTTTCCTGGATTTCAGGGCTCTCAGCCTCAGATGTTGAGGTATAGTTTTCTCTATCCTAGGTCTGGGTGTGCCACCCGCTGCTGGCTCTGCTAGGTGTTTTCTTGCAGGCTTTGGAGAGTCTGTTCCACAGAAACATGTCTTTTGAATGTGTTTCCAGATCTAGACTGTTGGGAGTCTCAGAGAGCAGGAGATGATGGCAGCGAGTAGCATGTGTAGGTGACATAGTTGTGACTTCCTGAGGGCATGGTGTAAGGCCCATGCTGAGCCCTGTGTGTGCAGTCATCGTAGGAATCTAACCTATGTGACAGTGTCTCCGGTGCTCTTCCTGTGCTGCCTTGTTGGAAGCACCAGGTGCCAGTGTGTTAAATTGCCCAAACATGGCAGTCAGGGAGCTCATGGCATAATAACTTCCAGCAGCCCCTCAGCCTGTGGGAGTGGACGGGGTGGAAATGGACTGGGCAGAGGACCAGAGCCCGGTACATCTGTCACTGCTGACTTCTTCCTGTCTGACAGTGTCTTCCTCTGTACCACATCTCCAGGTCACCTGAGGCTCAGCAGCGAGTCGGCGGCTGCTTTCTGAGCCTGATGCCACAGATGAGGACCTTGTACCTCGCGTATTGTGCCAACCACCCATCTGCTGTGAGCGTCCTCACGGAGCACAGGTTTGTTAGCTGAGACATTCAGGCAGAAGGGAAGGTGGGCAGCTCTGTACCTTCAGGTATTATACGAAGCAGTATTTGTACTAAACAAGGAAAAGTTTAGTTTGCCTTTGAAATTAATACTCAGGCAAGTCTGGTAAGAACTCTGAAAAGCTGGTTAGTGCGTTTGTAAAAGAAAAGGGTGATGGCTTACTGTGTAAGAATGCCTGTTCTGTAAACATAAGGACCTGAGTTCCGATCTCGTACCTACATAGAAAATGCTGAACCTGGTCACATGTGTGCCTGTAACCCCCGTGCTGTGGGTAGCAAAGACAGGAGGATCGCTAAAGCTTGCTGGCTTTCAATGAGAGACCTTGTCTCAAGGGAATATGGTGGAGAGTGACACAGCAGGACACCCCACATCCTCCTCTGGCCTTCCACATTTGCAAGTGTACCACACATGTACACTCACAGTACACTCACAGTCACACACATTACCTCCCCCTCCCCCCCAAAAAAAACCGAAAGAGAGTGAAAAAGGGGCTCTCAAAGTCTTTAGTCTGAGACACTTTCTTTGGTGGAGAGCCTGGAGGAGCTGGTTACAAAGTTGCTGCAAGCCAAATTGAGGCTTTAGAGACAGATCAGCTTTCTGGACTAGTTGAAAAGCTGGAGACTTGGCCACGTCAGGGAAGTTGGGGGAGAAGTGCCTATTTCAAGTAAGGACTCGTTTTATAGGCAAAGCATTGAATTGGAGAGCAATAGCTTGAACTTTTCAAGCCAAAACGAAATTAAGATGTATAAACAGAATGTGCTTGTTTCATGAGTGGGAGGAGAAGTTACTGGGCTGTCTCAGGTGTTGCGGGGGTCCCATCCCTGGTGAGTGCTGGGAATTGAGAGTTGACTTCACGAAGTAGGGTGTCTGAGCAAATGCCTAGAGAGCTCAGGAATGGTTTCTGATGCTAAAAGAGGCACAATATTTTATTAACGGGTTGGAAGAAATTGTGTGTTCTTTTAAAAATGGCACATGAGAATTGTTGAAAGCTATAAAAGCATGAAATATCTGTCAGCACCAAGACACATGCATAGTTTATTTTAAACTAAACATTTCACTTTAAAATTAAGGAAACACAACAAATGGACAGCTTTGGCTAGCTGGCCTTACCTGGCTTCCTAGAGATGCAGTGGAGTCGAGAGTGGCTCACAGCCCCTCACTCCTGCACACTGCTCACAGGGTTGGGATAAGTACTGAGAGGACAGTGTGTGTGTGTCACTACATCAAGGCAGACACAGTAAGGGTTCATTGTTTTGTTAAGTAAAGTGACCCTGGGTGTTTCTTCTTGGTATGCTCAGATGTACAGAGACCGCAGTTCTGCCAACTCCTGTTGTTTTTCTTTTTTTTCTAATTTTTAAATTTTTATGTGTATGTATTTTGCCTGAGTGTATAAGAGCACACCCATGTTGTGCAAAGCTCACCAAGGTCAGAAGAGGGATCAGGCCCTGTAGAACTGGAGTTAATGGGCAGTTGTTAGCCCCCATGTGGGTGTTGGGAACTGAACCCAGGGTCTCTGCAAAAGCTGAGCCATCTCTCCAGCCCCTTGCAGACTCCTGTTTTGTTTAAGCACTGACAGCCCTGAAAGGAAGCAGCAACCTTCAGCTACTAGTGATGAAGGGAAGAGGGTGGGAGTGCTTCACAGTCACAAACATGGGAAAAGTGAAAACCCACACTGTGTCCACTGCTGGGTTGGCTGCATCTTCTCATTAGTATGAATCTTATATTCAGATAGTATTGACTCTTGGAGCTTACAGGTTAAATGGAACTTCACAAAAGCAAAATGCAGGCATTAAGGCATATTTAATACCTCTAAATATTCTTTAGGAATTATTGATGCAGTGATATTAGGGAGGTACAAACAGAAAATAAGATGTTGCCAAAAAATATACAAGCCCCCTCCTCCCCTCACTGTGGAGAGTGGGACTGGTCCTGCAGGGTGGACAGTCCTGGACAGTGTCTGACTCGTTTCCTGTGAGAATGAGGAGGTTGAAGCCACTGAGCCTGCCATATGGCTCTGAGGAGAAAGCCTCTGGACAGTGGGTCCACCTTCTACTCTGCTGTTACCCCAATGACTGTTTGTGTTGCATCTGAAAGGCAAACACAGCATTTTCCCAAAATAACTATGGAGAGGGATATAGTGAGGTGTGTGCAGAACCTGAAGGCCTGCCCTAGACAGCCTGGAGCTGCTGGCTGTGGGAGTCTGAGCCACGAAGAATATACATCCAGAGAAAAGGCTGATGAAATAAGAATTGGTATATAAAATCACTTCTGTTGAAGTTAGGAGATACACATTTCAGAATTTTATATTTCATATATTTAAAATTTTGTGACAAAACAATCTATATTGTACATTAAATAGGTGGTTAGACTAGCAAATATTAGCAAAACTGAAATTAAGAAAAAAACCCATTATCAAAGGTTATTTTGTGTTTGTCTTTCCTTCAGCCCCAGCCTTCAGCCTCAGATTTTAAGCTTCAAACTCAAAGGCTGAGACAGAAATCAACTAGTTACTTGAAGACATCAAAACAAGGGACAGTATCTAGCATTATCAGAAGATGCATGCACAATTTTGTCTGTCTAGAACCATGTCAAACCCAAAAGATATGTTTACATGCCTGTGTAGTTTGAATGAAGTCAGTGAATCTCAGAATCTCAAGGTCCCTGCCGACAAGAAGAAACCTAAATGAATAAAAAGTTCATGAATTTCTGCCTTCTTATAAGCACCACACAGCACTCAGACAGGCAAAACATGAAGACTTGGAGCAGCTGAGGGAGAGAGGGACATCAGGAGTGATACTCAAGAAGGCTGCTGTATTAGTTACTTTTCTGTTGCTGTGATAAAAGCACTGATCAAGCAAATTATAAAAGGAAGAGTTTATTTTGTTTACAGTTCCAGAGGTAAGAGTCCATCAGGCAAGGGAGGCATGGCAGAAGGAGGTGGCTGGAGCAGAAAGCCAAACTGTCACATCTTCAAGCAGTCACAGGAAGCAGAGAGAGAGATAGAAAATCCAGCAAGGCTTAAGAACTCTTTACGCCCACCCCCAGTGACGTACTTCTTCCTGTATGGCCACACCTCCTAAAACC
>NW_008352713.1:1487-2600 GCF_000622305.1 Nannospalax galili | reverse complement strand
CGATCAGAGGACAAGTTTGTGGTATTGGTTCTCTCCTTCCATCTTTATGTTGGTTCCAGAGATCTAACTCAGGTTTACCCATTGAGCCATCTTGCCAGCCCTAAATAGCTAGCCTTAATGGCCACATGTCTCTTTCTAGTCTCTTCATCTTCCTTCAGTATTCTCCCAGCCCACCCTCAGATCCCACTTATTCATCCCCAAACCTCCCTGCCACTTGAGTGTTCACACCTCCCTCCTTGCTCCACCAGGCTATCTATAAGATGGTGGGCACCGTGATCATGATGCGCATGAACCAGGATGGGCTCACACCCCAGCAGCGTGTGGACAAGATCTTTAAGAAGATGGACCAGGATAAGGATGACCAGATTACACTGGAGGAATTCAAAGAAGCAGCCAAGAGTGATCCATCTATTGTGTTGTTGCTGCAGTGTGACATGCAGAAGTAGAGGTTGGTGGGGGGCAGGGCCCCTGACCAGGAGGGGCACGGCCACCTCCCAACCTGATGTTCTCTCTGCTGGCCCATCCCCAGGGGGAGGGGCACTCCAGCCTCATTCTCTAGCCCACCCACTTCTCTGCCCAAGCCTTCCTCCTCTCGGTCAAGTTCCTTGAGGGGCCACCTCATCCTGCAAGAGAGACAGGTGTTCTCAAGTACCTTGTCCTCAGAGAGCCTGTCATCTAGCTCTGCCTCTAGCCTTGGCCCAGAACCAAAATCTTTTGGGCTTAGGGGAGTTGGCTTTTGCCTCAAAAAGCAGGGTTAAGGAGGGGGGAGCCGAGGACTTGCTTTGAACTCCTGTTCTTCCCAGGGTAATGCTTTATAGAATGTGGTCCCACAGGCCCCCAGTCAAAGGGCCAAAATTAGGTCTGTCCTTTCCAGATCCCCTAGAGGTGGTCTCTGTCCTGCCCACTCGACTCTACCTGGCCCCTCTGGCCCCAGCCTTTGGAGCGTTCATTGAGTCCTTTCTTCAGCTAATGTTTATTGAGCACTGTTCAAAGCCAGGCACCTTGAGGTGCTAAGAATATGGTTGTTTACAAAAACACATTTCATGCCCTTCGGAAGCTCACAGGGTAGCGGGGCAACTTCCAAGGGTCATGGTCTCAGACAGGGATGTGGAA
>NW_008352713.1:0-872 GCF_000622305.1 Nannospalax galili | reverse complement strand
AGACTGTTTTCTAATCCCCAGTTCTAGATCTGCCAGGTAATTAATTCATCATCTTCTGAGCTCACCAGTTTTGCTTTCTGATTTTTGGATCTATGTGCTAGCTATTCTCTTGCATGCTTTGACTACCAGAAGGAAAAAAAAAAAAATCCATCTTGCTTCTTCAAGTTCTTTGCTTAACTTGCTCCTGTGCTTGTGATCAGAAATTAGCTTTGATGTATAGTGACAGTTGACTTTCTCTTGAACTGCTGGTGAAAACAGTCTAGTACAGAGATGCTGCCAGCCCGAGTGGGAGCAGAGCATGATTGTGAAGCCTGGGCATGTAATGGTGGCGATTGCATTTCAGGAAAGAAATGCTGTTTGCCCCTCACTTTTGAGTGTTCATCCATTCTGCCTCCTTGCGGGTAGAAACTCTTGGAGATTCTGACCTGTGTTCCCCAGCTCTATAATAGACCTTCCTTCTTGTGGCCTTTGGAGGTAGCAAGGCCATCAGGTTGCCACCTTCTTTCTGTCCTGCCTATCCAAGCCACATGGTGAGGCTGAGGAATTTATAGCCACAAGTGATAACTAGCAAGTATTTACCCAGTAATGCCTCATAGGGATGTTTCACAGCTCTCCAAAGCTGGCTGTTAGGTATGTCTTCTGCTATCAGTTAGCACCACAGATACATAAATACTCAGCAGCCTGGCTCAGCTGGGACCTGAATTTTCTACTGGAAGGCTTTTCACAAAGTGGGGTTCCTTCCCCACAATGACACAGAATTCTATGACTTTCAAAGGCTTTTATCTACGCCATCTCATTCTGTCTTTACAGCCCAGGCAGATAGGGTTTTCAGTACCTTTTTATCTAGGCTTAGAAGCTGAGGTTAAGGGTTG
>NW_008352712.1:0-315 GCF_000622305.1 Nannospalax galili | reverse complement strand
AAAATCAACATTCAAAAATCAATAGCTCTCCATATTACCAATAACAAACTTCACAATTTTTAATGAATAACAAGTTGTAGGAAGTTATTCTTTCATTGATAAGGTGGAAGTTATCTCTTTCATTGTCTGCTCCCTGGTAGTAAGGCTTTCTTAAAACTAAAACCAAAAACTAAACCTAAAACTTAAAACTAAGACCAATACAACGCTGGGTGCTTAACAGCATTTTTGTTTTTGGTGTCAGTAATAAAAGCTGAGGCTTCCAGCCTTGACAAGCACTCAACAACAGGCAGCCCGCCACCCCCTATTTCATAACAG
>NW_008352711.1:0-317 GCF_000622305.1 Nannospalax galili | reverse complement strand
TGCTGAATGGGATTAGCTTCCTCAATGGGATTAGTTTCCTCAGGCAAGGGTTGGGAGGGTGGCTCTGCTGAGGGTGGGGAGATTAATTCATCAGGTGAATCATATTCCTCAGTCTGAGGATTCAAAACCCTCGGCCTCCTCAGGGTTCTCCCACACATCTCCATCCCACATGTCAGGATTCCAATCTTTCCCTACCAATGCCCTCAACTTTACTGCTGACACCCTCCAAGGCTGGGAATTAAATTTGCATTGTAGGTCAGCCAAACGTATAATAAGAGCTCCGGCTTGATTTTCTGCAGCTTTAGCTCTCTGGCTGC
>NW_008352710.1:0-448 GCF_000622305.1 Nannospalax galili | reverse complement strand
CTCACATGGAGGAAAGAAGAACGTAAATGTGGAACAAACACTCCTCCTTAAGCCCATTTATGTTTTTTGGGGGGTGAGGGAGACAAAATCCCATGGACCAGATGAACCTAGAACCTAGACCATAGACTGGGGATCCTCCTGTCTCCCTGTTGGGTAGAGCTATTCCTGGAGCATCTACTCACCCCAGATAGGGAAACAACAGACCCAAGTAAGGACACCACCAAAGTCCAACTTGGTGAATCGGTGAGTTATATTGGGGTTTCTTACAGGTGTATGTGTCAGGGGTTACTTACAGGACAGAAATGACTCAAAGGTCAGCAAAATCACCAAAAGCCCATCTAGCATGAGTGACAGCTCATGAAAGCCAGAAACCCAGACACCACTGCCCAATCTACAGGCAGTTCAACAGGTTGGAGTGTCTCCTCAGGGAGCTCAGTTGGTCTCAGCC
>NW_008352709.1:0-539 GCF_000622305.1 Nannospalax galili | reverse complement strand
CAATGCCCTCGTGGTAATGTTATGTACAACAAAGGGAAAGGCCCTCCTGGGCGCTCTTATGGCAAGGTTAGGATGGTACAAAACAGACCTCAAAAGTACATTAGATCACAGTCAGGAAACTGGAGGAGGGGCCAGCCTCAGGCCCCCAGACAATATGGGGCATTTCAGAAGGGCAACAATCCATTTCGGAACTACTCCGAGCACAATCAGGTGATTCAGAATTAAGTCTCAGTTCCTCAATATATGCAGTCATTACTCCAGAAATGGGTATGCAAGCCTTGTCAACAGGAATGTATGGTCCTGTGCCTTCAGGATCAATAGGCATAATATTAGTCACCAACAGCATGTCTTTGTCAGGAGTATTAGTTTCTCCTAGAATTATTGATACAAATTATCAGAAAGAAATAAAGATTATACTACATTCACCTTCAAAGATTTCTGTCATTCACCAAGGACAAAATGTAGCATGATTAATCCTGCTGCCCTTATTTCCCTCACATAAGAGAACTAAACAAACTCCAGACTCCAAGTCCCCTAAT
>NW_008352708.1:0-288 GCF_000622305.1 Nannospalax galili | reverse complement strand
AATGCACTGTGACCTTTGGAAAAATCACTACTTACTGTCTTTTTTTTTTTTCCTGAGACTGTGTCACTGTGTAACTTAGTCTGTCCTAGAACTCCCAATCCTCTTGCCTCAGCTTCCAGAGCTCTGGGATTGCAAGCATGTGCTAGCGTTCCTGGGTAACCAATTGTTCACTTACCCTCTGAGGCTCTTTTAAGTTACCTTTAGGATGAAGATGGTGATTGTTGCCATGTAACCATGTGAAAATGATGAGAACTAACTTTTTTTCTTTGTTTATTTTGGAGATTAGGT
>NW_008352707.1:0-2539 GCF_000622305.1 Nannospalax galili | reverse complement strand
GGAGATGGCCCTTAGTGGAGCTCAGTAAATTCTGTCAAGTGAATGAATGCATTGAATGGCTGTATAAATGGGATAACAGAGGAAGGGGAGACCAGAAAGGTTGAAACAACCAAGGGCTTCTTCCGGCCTCCACCGAGAGTTTTTAAAAAAGATCCCACAAAAAACCAGCACAAGATAAACACTAGTGTAATGCTAATGGCAGAGTTCAAGATACTTCCAGATTCTAATCTCATTTGAAATCAAGATGAACCCAGCACCTCCCATTTCACAGATAAGGAGGCTGAAGATTAGCCTAGAAAGCAATTAATCTCAATTTGAAAGTGACACAACTCTAACTGGACCGAGAACTCCACGGACAGCTATTCTAGTCTGCCCTGTTCATAGAGGACGGGCTGAATTCAAGCAGAAATACTGAAATTTGGAATGTTTTCTGAACTCTCAGGTAGCCCTAGCATGCATCCAATTAGGCTGAAAATATAAAATGATTCAGTGGAGCCCAAGCCAATTTTGCAAATGCTTAATTTCTAATAGGTAATTACTGGAGCTGGGGATGCTAGGGGCTTCCTAAACAGGTGCTAGGCTGCTAATTAATTTCAGCAATTAACACCTGGGTTTCCAGGTGGCACACGTTCCCACCACTCAGAGTACCTGGTAACCAGCAGTATGGGTAAGGTACTGATGGAAGCCGAAGAACCAGACTAACCCAAACCATGGCACTCCCTGGTCAGAATCACTAGCAAACATGGCCAGTGGCTTCTGTGCCACCAGCATCCAGAGGCAAGTTATCAGTTGCTGGATTCATGGCTCTTGGCACCAACATGAATCTGTCACTCAACTAGCTGTGTGGCCCTGGGCAAGTTACTTAATGTTTCCATCTCAATTCCCTGCTGTAAAAGAGGAATGACAGCAGTGCCTATCTACTTCCCAAGGTTTTGGGGGGACTGAACAAGCAAATTCTTTTAAAGCAGGAAGCACAGTGTAGATACAAAGTAGGTACTCAACAAAGGTCACTATTAGCTGGACCTGATGTCACAAGCCTGGTTGAAGCAGGACGATCACAGTTCAAGGCCTACTTGGGCTACATGGTGAGATCAAGGCCATCTGGAGATTTAGTGAGACTCTACCTCAAAACACAAAGTAAAACAGGTCTGAGGCTACAACTTAGTGACAGAGTGCATGCCTGCTAAGTGTAGGCCCCTAGGATCAATCCTCAGGACAGGAAGGTGGGAGGGAAGGAGGGAAGGAGGAAGGGTGGGAGGGAGGATTATTTTGCCAATAGGAAAAATTATCATAATCATTTCTGATACTGAAACCACAAGTGTTCAATGTCTCCAAGTCCAGGCTCAAGGCCTCTAAGGGCTGACCCAGGGATGCACGCTGGAACACAAAGCAGAATGATGAACACATACCTGGGCAGAAATGGTGGCTGCCCAGAGCATCATCTGAGAATTATGGGAAAGAATACAAGACCGGAGAGTGTTCACCCACAGGCCTCCCTGACCTGAGGGACCAACAAACAGACCTGTGTATCCTTCAAGAAGTCTCCCTACCCTGAGCTCCATAAGGCCCAGTTCAGAGCGTCTAAACTTGAGCGCAGTCACTTGTGTGGGACAGCAAACTTTAAGGTGCCCAGGCCCTGTGTAAGCTTGGTGAACAGGCAAGGGGGAATTCTAATCCTGAATGCCAGTGGGGGTGCACTCCACTCTAGTTCCACACAGCAGTGAAGAATGAATGATACAAATGCTCTCAAAACACCACCAGTGACAAACTGAGGCATGAAAGGAGGTGTAGGCAGCCCAAAGTGTCTGGATTTGGAAGCGATAAAGTCAGGGTACTTAGACCACAAACCCCAGCTCCTTTCACAATACCAACTTTTAAAGAAGAAAGTCCTCTAAATCCATTAAATTGTTATTAATTGAGTCTCCTGCCCATCAAGATGAACAGACATTGACAGGTACATACCCAAATCCCAGCATTAGAAGCTGAGGAAGGAGGACCTTGAGTTTGAGGTCGGCCTGGGTTACGTTAAAGAATCAAAATCAGATGACATGGACTGTCCTGCAGAACTTGATTAACACCAAAAACTGGTGACCAGGGGTTGCTGAAAAGCAGTGCCGCAGTTGCAAGCTCTCAGCAAGGCCCTTCTGAGCCGGGTAGAACTCAGGAATGAATGCATACTCATGGCTCTCAAACATGTAAGCCCCTCATTCTGAGCCTCTTCTCATACCCCTTCCTGACCCTGAGCACCCCTCTCCTCTCCAGACTCTAGGCCTTCCAGTCACAACCTCAGAATGGAAAGTCCAAAATCTCCATGTGGAAAGGCATCCTGGTGAGTCTCAGGCATAGCCAGAGCTGGGTATCACACAGGGAGGAGCTAGCCACAAGGGGATAGGGCTCTCCCTGTTGTGAGGTCAGGAGATAGAACCAGGCTAAGGCAGCCTTCCAGGAAGAAGCTAAGTTTGTTTGGGTGGGGGTGTTTTGCTAAGGTCAGAACCAGAAGTCATGGTAAAGGTTCTGCAGAGAGAACCTGCCAAGTACT
>NW_008352706.1:0-755 GCF_000622305.1 Nannospalax galili | reverse complement strand
GAGTACCATGTCACAGATGAGTCTCTACAGATCAAGCTTTTCTTGTCCTACTTTGACTTGCTTCTTGCCAAAAAAAATGTTTTTCATGTATTAATGCTTTGGTATTAGTGAGGTTTTAGTTTCTAATTTGAGTTTTTCAAATTACATGGTAGGATGGTTTTCCTTAGATTATACTTTCCTGTTTTTAAAGTTTTCAGATGAGTAATAAATACAATCTCTCAAATAAGTTGTGCCATAATGTAACTACTACCCCTTTGCTAATTAAAGCACCTTTGAAAACCATTTTGCCCTAAAGCCAAAAGCGTTGCAGTCTCCTTGTGAGTCACCTGTGCAGACAGAGTATACGGAGAGGGTTTAGAGGAGTCAGCAGCTCAGATGAGACATGTTGACCACAGGCCTCACTGACTGAGGCTGATGGAGAGGCAGTGACAGAAATGATGGGAAATGGAAGCCCTTGGGTGCCCCCGAGAATGCTGGCTGTGTGCTTGGTGACAGAGACAGTATACTTTCCTGTACAGGCAAAACATCCCATAGATCGCATAGGTGAGGCCCAGCACATCCCTGCACGCAAAATTCCATTGCTAGAAGCTATGTTGTGAGTGATTTTTAAGGTTTATTATTTGTTTATCTTCCAGTGCTGGAGATTAATTCCAGAGTCTAACACACATTGTGTCAGCACTCTTCTACTGAGCTACAGGCCTGGTTTGGAAATTTTATTCATATCTAATGATAATAAAGGTAGCCTGTATTCATTT
>NW_008352705.1:0-836 GCF_000622305.1 Nannospalax galili | reverse complement strand
TAAAATTGAAAGTGAAGGGTGACAGATGAGGTTTACACCAGTGGAATCATCACTTTTGAATGAGTCTGAGATCGTTCTGTAGTGAAGGAGGCTGAGGGAGACTGTTGAGCTTTTGATGGCAGACTAGACTGTTTAATTTTTTGGTCATTGCTTTATAAACTGTTTTTAAACCCAAAAATGTCATCCATTAGAGTAATGATAGATGTATGTCTGTTTATTTTTTTTTAATTATCATGATTTCTTTCTTCCCTCCCTCCCTCCTTCCCTCCCTTCTCCCTCCCTCCCTTGCTTCTTTCTTTTCTTCCATTTTTTAAACCCACAAATGTCATCCATTAGAGTAATGATATATGTATGTCTGTTTATTTTTTTTAATTATCATGATCTCTTTCTTTCCTCCCTCCCTCCCTCCCTTCCTTCTCCCTCCCTCCCTTGCTTCTTTTTTTTCTTCCATGGTTGCCCTGTAGCCCCACCTGTGGCCTGGAACTTGTCATGTAGACCAGGCTGACCTCGGTCTCACAGAGATCCTCCTGCTTCTGCCTCCGAGTGCTGGAATTAAAGGCATGCACCACCACACCTGGCTTACAAATGCATTTTTGATAATCACAAATGCAGATAGGACATGGGAAATTGTGGCTGAGTTTGATCTCTATGGCTTCCTGCCCATGCAAGGTGGTGCAGGGAGGTCTCAGCCCTGAAGAGCTGAGCTTGCTGCCAGGTGTGAGATTCCTTGCTGCAGGCCTAGGGACTTCCACCATGAAGTGGGGCAGGTGTGGCTGAGCGAGGAAGCCTGCTTGGTGTGGTCCCAGAGTCTGCAGGCTGAGCAGGTTCAGAGATGA
>NW_008352704.1:0-272 GCF_000622305.1 Nannospalax galili | reverse complement strand
AAGAGTCATCAGCGCTCTTAACTGCTGAGCCATCTCTCCAGCCCCTTAAATGATGAGATTTTTAAAAGTACTTTGTTTATTATTTTTATTTTTTGTGTATGTGTGTATTGCCTGCATGTAGATGAGTGCAGCCATGTCATGCAATGCCCTGAGAAGACAGAAGTGGAACTGGAGTTACAGACAGTTGTTAGTTGTTATGTGGGTGCTGGGGTTCGGGCCAAGCTCTTCTGCAAGAACAGCCAGTGTTCTTAACCACTGAGCAATCTCTCCAG
>NW_008352703.1:0-874 GCF_000622305.1 Nannospalax galili | reverse complement strand
ACGTGACTTCCATAAGCCCCTACTTTAACTGGAGGGACACAATGCTTTTTAAGATCTCTCAGAATTAGTGTCAACTACGAACCAGTATCCAATAGGCCATGGAAAGTCTGATTTTTTCCTTTCTCCCAATGTACAGTTACTCTAGTAAAAGGCCATAGGTCTCTCTGGGGAAGGATGGGTGAGAGGCGAACAGCATAACTCTTTGGTACTGTAACAAGGTCCTTCTTCAAGGGCACCCAACCTTCCCTTTATCAAGGGTTTCTGGGTCTTTAAACCATCTCGTTTGGAAATTGGTTGAATGAGCAAAATTCTCTTTTGCTATGATCCAACACTGACTTCCTGTCATTTGTCCTAGAGCCTTTGTCAGATAATTATGCTCACCTTGTATTTGGTAATTCAATACTGCCACCTAACCCCTACTCTGAGGTCCTGTTACACCTATTATATTTACATTTAATTTATGCAATTGAGCAGCATCTCCAACTGTAAGTTTTGGCATAAGGAAAAGAGCAAAAACAAAGCTCTTCAAACGTTCTGGTGTCTCAGTACTTTCCATCTTATAAAATCAGTAAAAGGCATGTCTCTGGGCCCTCCCATTGTGGAGGATTTGGTGCTGTACTGTGAATCCACTCGAGCATACTAGTTTGCCTGAGTCTTACAATCCTGTCATCAACACTAAGCCAAGGGATATCAGGTATCTCCAGCTCTTTATCAGTAGGCCATCTTTTGATAAATACCTTAGCCAACCAATCAAATAAACTTTTAACACGTTTTTCAGTGCATGAGCTTCCATATTAAACCTAGAATCTCCAGTCAGGTGGCCCATCTCAATAAACTAGGCCTGATCCAATTTTATGTTCCTTCCACCATTATA
>NW_008352702.1:0-1443 GCF_000622305.1 Nannospalax galili | reverse complement strand
TAATTGTAACCCTAACCCTAAACATAACCCTAACACTATTGCTAACCCTAAACCAAACTCTTCCAGAAAGCCTACTGTGCTTTCTATGGGAAATCAAGCACCTGAACCATCTCCCCAGCCAAACTAATGTGTCTCCACTGAACACCTGCTATAGGTCAGACATTTGCAGAACGAACAGCCAGAAAATTTCCCCTTGAGATGTGATCTAGAAATTGTACCACGATTAAAGCATTTTTCACATTTATTATTTTGAGTGGTGTGTGTGTGTGTGTGTGTGTGTGTGTGTGTGCTCTCATATAAGGCCTGTAGAGTTAAGCTTGTGTCCCCTGCACTAACCCTAACCCTAACACTACCCTAACCCTAACCCTAACGCTAACCTTAACCCTAACACTAAGCCTAACCCTAACCCGAAACCTAACCCTAACCCAAACCCCTAACCCTAACTCTAACCCTAGACCTAAAACTAACCTTAAACTGAACCCGAATAGCAACACAAAACCTAGACTTATCCCTAGCCCTAGCCCTAAACCTCGCCCTAACCCTAACACTAACCTGTAACCCTAACCCTAACCCTACCGCTTACCCTAACCGAACCCGAACACGAACACAAACCCTAATCCTAACCCGACCTTGATCCCGAACCCAACCTCAAGCCTAACCTCAGCCCCATCGTCAGCCCCAGCTCCAACCCAAACACGAACCTGAACCCTAATGATAACATCTAACGCTAACCCGAACCCAAACTCGAATCCGAACCCGGACCTGAGCACTAACCCAAGCTCTAAAACTAACATGAAACCAAACTCGAAACCACACCTGAACCCTAGACCTAGCCTTAGCCCTAGCCGTAACCCAAGCCCTAACCCTAACCCTAACCCTAACATGTAACCCTAACCCTAACTCTAAACCTAAACCTAACACCAACACTATCCCTAACCTCTAACCTTAACCCTACCCTAACCCTAACCCTAACCCTTAAACTAACACTAACCCTAACCATAACCTTAACACTAACCCGAACCCTAGCCCTGACCCTAACCCCAACCCTAACCCTGACCTCTAACGCTAACCCTAACCCTAACCCTGACCTCTAACCCTAATCCTAACCCTAACCCTGACCTCTAACGCTAACCCTAACCCTAACCCTGACCTCTAACCCTAATCCTAGCCCTAACCCTGACCTCTAACCCTAACCCTAAACCTAACCCTAATCCGAAACCTAACCCGAAGACTAACCCTAACACTAAACCGTACCCGAACCCGAACCCGAACCCTAACCCCAAGCCTATCAGAACGCAAACCTGAATATGAACATGAACTCCAAACCCAACCCCAACCACAACCCCAGGCCAACGCCAATCCCCAAACCATACCCGAACATGAAACCGAACTTAAACCCTATTCCTAAACCTAAATGTAACATTAACCCTAAACTCTCACCCT
>NW_008352701.1:0-524 GCF_000622305.1 Nannospalax galili | reverse complement strand
GGGCTATAGGGAGACCCTGTCTCAAAAAGACCAAAAAATAAATAAATAAAAGAAACACACAGATGATCAATGCAACCATGGAAAAGTGCTGAATGTCACCAGTCATTAGGGAAATGCAAATCAGAATACATTAAGAAAGCCAGGTGTAGGGACTGGAGAGATGGCTCAGCGGTTAAGAGCACTGCTGGCTGCACTGGGAGAGTACCCAGGTTTAGTTCCCAGCACCCACATGGTGGTTAACAATAATCTGTAACTCCAGTTCCAGGAGATCCAACACCCTCTTCTGACCTCCGTAGGCACCGGATGACATGGGTGCACTTACACATGCAGACAATACACACATACACATAATTTTTTTTTTTTTAAAGAAAGCCAGGACCCAGGAGGCAGAGGCAGGAGGATCTAAATAAAGTTCAATGGCAGCCTGGGCTGCAGAGCAATATTCTGTCTCCAAAACACAAACAAAACAAAACAAGCAATACCAATAACAACTTCACTCAGTGGATATTATAAAACAGCACCAA
>NW_008352700.1:0-324 GCF_000622305.1 Nannospalax galili | reverse complement strand
TCCTACCAAAAGCAATTTATAGATTCAATGCAATCCCAATCAAAATTCCCAAGACATACTTCACAGAATTATAAAAGAAACATCCTTAATTCATAGGGAAGCACAAACGACCCCAGATAGCCAAAGCAAACCTGAGCACAAAAAACAATGCTGGGGGGATTACTATACCATATCTCAAAGTATATTACAGAGCTGTAGTCATAAAAACAGCGTGGTACTGGCACAAAAATAGATTAATGGAACATCATCGAAGACCCAAACCTGAGTACACTGAATTTCAGCCATCTGATATTTGACAAAGGTGCCAAGAACACACAATGCAGG
>NW_008352699.1:0-360 GCF_000622305.1 Nannospalax galili | reverse complement strand
GTTCTGGCTCTTTTCTAGTTCCCTGTCTAGAACTTGTAATGCTAATTGCTCGTGCCTTTACTTCTCTTTCACTTCTCCTATTCGTGAGTCAAAGACTTTTTTTTCCTCCTTGAGATAAGAGTTATGCAATTTTGGAGTCTTTTAGATAGACCCACTGAAGGGGTACTCCAATTGCCTCACCCTGTGTCCCTGTTCAGAGTGGAAGAAGCCAGAGTGGTCTGCTTCCTGATTCCCTATTGGCAATTTGGGTAACTTCTTCAGAGGATGGTGGTAGGAATAAGAGGTAGGAATTCACTGGGTAGTTGGGGTAAAAAATCCCAAGGAAAAGTAGCCAGTTTCTGTGACTGGGGATCTTGGGGA
>NW_008352698.1:0-799 GCF_000622305.1 Nannospalax galili | reverse complement strand
GAGAAAAGTAAAAATGACCTTGGGCCTCTTAGCAACATACTCTGTTCCAAACGCCAAAAAATGTGAAAAGTATTTGGGAGCGCTTACTTAATCCCCAAAAGATTTTAGGGGTACCTCTTCAGAGGGGTAATGTTAGAGTAGCAAAAATCCCCATGAAAGAAAGAAAGAAAGAAAGAAAGAAAGAAAGAAAGAAAGAAAGAAAGAAAGAAAGAACACGAAGTTGTCAGGAAAAAAAAGTGATGGGGAACTATGGGAGGTGTTGGAGAAGAAGTGGGTGTGGATTTGATCAAAACAACTTATATGCATGTATGAAATTCTCAACAAAGTTTTTTTAAGTTAAAAAGTACGTTTCACCTCTTAAAAAAAATAATTCTTATCATGTGACAGAATTATTTACCTTCATTCTGGTGTGCAGAGAAAAACCTGGAGATCACTGTTTTTCAAATCTATCCAAATAGAGCCTGAATGTCAGTGAGAGACTCTGTCCCACAAACTGAGTTTTGAAGCAAAAAGAAAAAACATTTGGAATCAAGCTCTCCTCTCCATACTGTTACATATATGAAAGATAAGCATCCCAAGAAAAAGAGTAATAAAATATTTCATTCACAATTCCTTAAAAACATAGTAAACTACCCATAATTTACTCTAAGGACATTAGAGATTTTAACGATGAGAAATTTAAATCTCCAAAAAAAGAAACTGAAAGTAACAGCAAACAATGCAAATGACATCCATGCTGATGGTTTAGTTACAAATACAAGAAGCATATAGAACACCAAATAGACAGGACCAGAAAAGA
>NW_008352697.1:0-7971 GCF_000622305.1 Nannospalax galili | reverse complement strand
GCAGGATGACAGGAAACACAGGTGTAGCAAAGCATTTTACTCTGATATTGTTGTGAGCACCATAACTTCAGTAACAGCCTGCTCTGCGCCTCAGGTTTTAGCATTTATAGAAAATACAGACAGGGCCCAGGCAGCCCATAGATATGGGGGTCAGCTGACCAATAAATCAAGTGGACACAAAATCTCTGAAGGGCAGGTGATGGCCCACAGAAGCCACTTCTGAGCCCAGGGCTGAGCCTCTGTCCAGCTGTAGACGCTAGGTGGGGGTGCAGCAGCCATCCAGCCCCAGTCATTCGTACTGCAGGAGAGAGAAGACGGGCACAGGCCCCAGCTTCTCCCTGCCTTTCAGCGAGGTCAGCTCCACCAGGCTCACGCACTCCACCACTTCAGCGTGTAGCTGGCCCAGCAGCTCACAGGCCGCACGCATGGTTCCTGGGGTAAAGGTAAAAGGAAGAAGTGGTCAAAGGCTACAAGGCTCAGCTGGAATACCACCTCAGTACCCAAGGTAGGGCTGGGCCTGATCCCCTGGGACCCATTGTATGCCTTGGGGTGGCTCTTACCACCAGTGGCCAGGAGATCATCTACGACAACCACTTTCTGCCCAGGTTCTAAGGCATCTTTCTGGATCTCCAGCTCAGCCTGCATACAGGAAGTAGTGTGAGAGCCTAGGATCTAAGTGGCCACCTCCCCAGACCTGGTTCCACCCTTAGCCCCTTAAGTTTCCAGGCTGTGTAAACTTGACCAGGTATCTCAACCTCCGAGCTCCCAAATTTACTCTCCTAGGTAAGGTGAAGGACACTGGCGGAATGACCTGGCCCTGCCCCTCTAGCTACCCCCAGCCCGCTCACCTTCCCATATTCCAGTGCATAGGAGGCTGACACCGTGGGGCCTGGCAGCTTCCCCCGCTTCCGGATGAGCACACAGCCCAGGCCCAGCTCCTGGGCCAGGGAGGGGCCAAACAGGAAGCCCCTGGAGTCTAGGCCTGTCAGGATGAGGGGAGTGTTGGGTGGAGCTAAGGAGCATGGGGTCCCCACAAGACAGGGCTGGAGGGACAACAGCACTATGGAGATAGGTGCACTAGGTCTTGGTGACAGCTAGAAGGCTGAAGGCTATGGGGCAGCGTCTTAGCCTTGGAGATACCTGCCCTCTGTACAGGTCAGGGCCACATCTGCCCAGGAACACTTCCATGTGCTGGGGCCATGCCATCTCCACATGGCCTGAGCTGTGATTACATTCCTGGAGTGTAATAAGAGTCAGTAGGAGGTGAAGAGGAGGGAGGCAGCAACACTGTGGGCCCTGGAGACAGCCGAGCCACCTTCAGGGCAGCTTGAGCAGGTCTGGGCAGCAAAACTTGCCAAAGCTACGCTGTTCTCTCAGGGGTCCTCCCTCCAACACATGGAGCCCGGTACACAGGTAGGTGTTCCAGCACAAGCTTGAAGGGGATGGAGGTTGAACAAGAGGGAGGTAGCCCAGTGGATTCAGGTCAGAGGGTCTTGGGAGATAATCAGTCCTTCAGGCAGCCAGGCTGTCGGCAATGACAGTAGAGGCCTGCCGAGGCCTTCCCTATAGTCAACACTGTCCCAGGGCTACCAGATTGGGAAATACTTTGCTCATCCCATGCTAGTATATCCGTCACCTATCTGAAGGTCCGGGGACCCCCAAAAGCACGTGAAAGCACACGTGAACGCCACAAACCCTGCTCTCAGAGTGCTAGCCAACCTTGCACCCTGTAAGAGGAAAGGCTAGCCCTGGACTCGAGGGTACAGCAGAGGCCATCTCTAGCAGGAACCGGCAGTGAGGGTATCAGAGGTCAGAGGTGGTCCCGCAGGGGGGAGAGTAGTCACTCACTGGACAACGCCCAGGGGAAGAACGGCGGGATGAGGGCCAGGGGGTGATGAAGGAAGGAATGGCTGTGGGACAGGCTACGGGGAACAGGAAGGGAAGAAGGATGGGGGAGCCTGGGCAGGGGAGACGGGCAAGGCCGGGCGCGGCCACTCGCCTGCGATGTAGTCGATCTTGCCTCCGTGCTTGGTCTTCAGATGACTGGCCAGGAGATGGATGGAAGCGCGGAAGGAATCCGGGTCCTTCAAGAGAGGCGAGATGTCCCTGGGAACAGAGGCAGGCTGGTGACCCGGAACTGGTCCGGCCTGGGGCCCACGGGATCCCCGGGCCGGCCACGCGCCCACGCCGGGAGTCCGGAGCGCGGCGCCAACGCCTAGCCGGCTCGTGCCCACACCTGAATAGCACGCCCGGGATGGGGAAGTCGGGGAAGCTGCGGATGCGCCGCGCCACCAGCTGCAGCTCAGGTTCCGCCATGGTCGCGTGCGCGGAGGGGAAGGATAGCGGTGGCGCAGTTGGCCGGGCGCAACTGAGGACCAGTCCTACCAGGAGGGGCGGGGCGTCCTGTGGGCGGGGCACTCAAGGGGTTGGGCGTGGCCAGGACGGGGCGGGGCGTCCGCGAGGAGGAGACCGGTGCGTGGCCTCGGGCAGGAAGTAGTGTATTTCAAACCACCCTAGGTGACATCGGAGTGAAAACGCATGGCCATTTCTTGCGCTACTGAACAGACGCATCCTCACCTCTAGGACGTACGGGAAGGAAAGGGACCTCACCTCGGTGCCCCTTGGGGTTCCGGCTCGCCCTATTTCCGGCCTGCACCTCCCCTGCCAGCCTCCCGCACCTGCCTCGCGTCCTGTGCTTCCGGTTCGCAGTGCTAGGGAGCTGACACTCTGCCCCTACGCTCCCGGAGCTAACCGAAAAGACTGGCAGATGGTCTCGGGCCCAGGGTCGCAACTGCAATGTGCACGGCCTGCAGCGGAGGGGAAGCGCTGGGAACCGTCGGGAGGATGCAGCGGATCTGAGAGGCCCACTCTGGCCGGCCTGCCTGAATGGGACCCCACCTCCCAGGGGATGATGGAGCTTAGCCAGCCAGGAGGCCCACCTGGAGGGCGCAGACCTTTCTATCTGCAGCAGAGTCCCTGGTCCCACAGGCACTGTGGTGGAAGGCTGTCCACTGAGCGTCACAGCCATGTTTCCTCAGTGCAGGCTGTTGTTTCCCCACAGGAGAGGGCCTGGGAGGGCCATTAGACCCTCAGCTGAGATTCCAGAAACTCCGCCCCCACGGCAGCTTTGCCATCTGACTGGTGTCTGGAGGTGCTAAAGTATAAACAGGATGGAAAGGTAACTGAAGGGGAGATGCCATCAGATGCAGCCATAGGGAAGCCATCATCCAGCTGCTCTGGGGTCATCCATGCTCCTGTAATAAACTCACTGGTTCATCAAGCTGGATTTGGATAGAATGGTTACTTTGGTCTGTTGTTGGTGCTCTGGTTGGAGTAGATGTTTTTTTCCCAAGAAAAGATCACACAACAGGTACACTGAAATCTAAGGTGCATTGTCTCCTAATACACAATCTCTGGTGGGTCTTGTTTGAAATGGGGTCTCCCTGTAGTTCCAGCTGGCCTGGAACTCGCTATGTAGACCAGGTTGGCCTACAGAGCTCCACCTGCCTTTGCCTCCCGGGCGTTGGGGTTAAAGGCATGTGCCGTCACTATCCATTTTAAGAACCAGAATGACAGAGCTAACGCACCTCCTGTTCCTTTATTCTTGCTCTCTTGGTCTATTATTTTCCAAACTTTGCCATGACAGTCATTGCACAGATGTGAAAATTAGCTCATGGCCAAGTCCAGTGAGCCTTCAGGGAAAGGGTCTCAGAGGTTGCACTGGGTGGCTTGCACATGACAGGTGGCAGGTGCAGTAGATGTGGCACCACTGAATTATGGCACTTAGAATTATATCACCTTCATATTTCCACAGGGCAGTGGCATCAGCTCTCCCTTTGGGCTGGGCAGTGTACTCTATCAGGAAGAGGGAGAATGAATGACTCAAGAGGTGGGAGATCACTGATGGCTGGGTAGTTGGTGGCTTCTCTGCAGGGCACTGAGTCTTCACTTTTGCCTACAACACCAAGGTTACCACAGATGCAGTGACTAGGAGGAGGCCAGGTGTCAGCCCTCCAGATCTGGGCTGCAGCACTGGGCCACCAAGGCCAGCAGGGGGAGTTGGAGATGCTTCTTTCTCAACAGGAGCCGACAAGATGGACTCCGGGGCCAGTGCTCCAGCAGCCATTGTTTTGGGACCTTGCTACAGGTTGAGGGGCGGCCCATTCAGTGGTGGGGCAGAGGGCAGCTGGACTCTTCCAAGGCCACACTCTTGCTGTCCTCAGGTACTTATGGGGCTGGCTAGAGATTCTGGTCTTGGCTAATGGGGCCAGGAGCACTTCTCTGGGACAGACTCTGGAGGTGTCAGACATTTCCCTAACTTTTCACAGCCTGGGGGTGCCCAGTTCTAGGAAACAAAATTCAAGAAAATGAATTGCAGTTATCCAGGATTTTCTGGTCTGAGCATTTAATAGGCTATTGACCTCCCACGTCACCCACCCACTTGGCTGCAGTGCAGAGACACACCCCCATGCCTTTCTGAATTACTGGAACGTGGTGCCCCAGGGCTTTCCTTATACAGCAGCCTCAGGCCTGCAGAAAAGGGAGCAGATGGGTCTGTAACTCACAAGCAAGCAGCAAGGAGAGTGAGACCCAATGCAACAGCCTCAGGGCAGAAATTTACACAACTGCCCACATCCTGGGCAACATTCCCAAGGAGGGGAAGCCAGGCAAAAACACACCAAGGTGTTAGGAAAGGAAGGTATTCCTCCCAGTGGTCACTCACTGAACTAAGCCTGTACTGCAGATTGGATGGAGCGGCATGGCCTCACTGGGGGACTCCTTGCTCCACCTAGAGTTGTCCAGAGGCCGAACACCAGCAGCACAGGTTAACCCCCTGGAAAGTCTTTTGGTGACATTCTGCACACAGGCAATGAGCAAGCCATTCCTTAATGGCCCCTCTAACTGGGGAGGCTGTGTCCAATCCAGTCCTGAACAACCCTTTAGCAGGGCAGCCAGTCCCTAAGCAATAGGTAAGGCCAATCACCCTCAACAGTCCTTAGTGTTAGGGGAGTGCCCCTGTCAGTTCCCTCCCACACTGCCCAAAACGATGACTTCCTCTACGGTGCTGGAGTCCACCTTGTCAGGCTAAGCTTCATGTGTACAAGGAGCCAAGGTGTCCTCAAAACAGAAGCTAGCTTCTAGCATGGGCAGCAGTAGCTAAGCACAGGCAAGCCCCAGCATGCACAGACCACTCACCATGACAGCCTGGTTACACACATTGAGCTGGGGCTGTCCAGGGACCAAGGACTCTTGGTGCTGCTGGACAACCAGGGTGGTCCTGCTGAGGGCAGCTTGGTATTCAGCACTTGCAAAGCTGGAGAAGAAGGCCCAGGTCATGGGGTTGTTGCATGTGGGGCCAATCAGCTCCTGATTGAGGCAACTAAGGACATTCACAGATATTCTAGGACATGGAGGGGGCTGGCCTGGAAAGTGAGGCCTTGAGCTGGTCTCTGGAGGTGGGTAGATGAAGAATGGCAGTGGGAAGCCAGAGTGGACCGTGGGTTCCCACCTGCTGGCCTTGGGCCTCCCTGGATAGCCGCCTGCACCACTCTCCTGTTCTCAGATTCTGGCAGGGAGAAGAGTGAAGGCCCAAGAAGCAGTCAAGCGCAGCTCTGTCAGAGAGGGTCACCACCAGCCAGCACAACTTGTGTGTGATGATGACCCAGGAATGTGGGCCAGAGCCTGGGCCCTGATAGCTGGGGCGTCTCCATGGGAATTGCCACAGCAGTCAGTACTGGTTGAAACATGTACACACACATGACTGTCATGTGTTGAAAAAGGAGTCGGGCAGATGGAGGGAAAACAGTACCTTCAGCTCTGAAGTCCCAGCACAGACATTTGTGTCATTTTGATTCCTCTCGTTTTTACTCAGAAGTCATGTTAACAGATGCACCATGCACTCAGCATGTAACTACTGCTATGTTGTCACCAACTCTGGTGCTATCAAGATGCTGGGATGGTATCTTTGGGGAGTCTTTTTGCCACTCTAAACCATTGTCTACTGTCACTGACAGCATGTGTCCTCAGGGAAACATAAATGAAGCCCCAGGAGTTGCCATGTCTCATGGGGACAAGTCTGTCCTTGGCCAGCATGGGGAAGTCAGGAGGAGCCGAGGCCCAGCCCTCACTGGTGGACACAGTAGGCATAACCTCTGGGATGTGGCTGGTGGCTCCTCAAAGGTTAATTCTGAGTTTTCCTTTTAGAGAAGATCTGTTTTTTTCTTTTCCTTTCTGGTAATGCTAGGGATAGAATCCAGGGCATTTGTGTGCTCGGCAAGCACTCTACACTGAGCTACATCCCCAGGTCCTGCCCTCAGCTCCCCTACAGGACCAAGAGGTTTGTCTATTTGTGCCACAGCCATCTACGTCCACTGTAGTCAGGACGCCTACAGTGGGGTGGGAAGCCAACCACAGCCCACTCACTGTGTAGTATATGGTTTAGCATTTTCAACACACACACTGCTGATGTACTCACAATGGAGTGAGCAGGGCAGAGGTAGGGCCTCTAGATGCCAAGCTCAGGCTGCCACCAAGTCCTAGGCGGCCGCACCTCAGACTCCACATGCCTTGGGCAGAAAGAATTCTGCTGCATGTGAGCCAAGTCTTTAGGTCTCTTCAAGTCTGGTGTGGAGATGGCCATCTGCTCCTCATACCTATGGGACCTGCAGGTCCTTGGTGATATAGGCTATACTCCATCCTGTGCCAGCTGATTGCTCCTTGATAACACCAGGGCCAGTTCCAGCCCAGTGGCCACCTACGAAGAGGGCTCAGACTCCTGGAACCCAGTCATGTTCTGGCCAAATTCCTATAGACTGTGAGGTGGCTTTTAGCACCAGAGCTTTTATTCCCCACAGATGGGGTGTTTGAAACATGGGACATGGTGGGATCATAGCCCAGTGAAGCTCCAGCAAAAAGGCTGGTCACACATGGGGCAGCAGTGCTGAGCTTAGGCACATTATGATGGGATACAGCCACCCATGGAGGGTACAGGAGCCTCAGGGACCTTTATAGTATCTTAAAGTCTGTGCCTATCTCCCGTCTGTCCCACTCAAGTCTTGGCCTGTCCCTGAGAAAGAGGCTGTGCTGTCCAACCCAGCCTCAACCCAGCAGGAATGCTGTAGGACACAGGGACTTGTATCCAAGGACCCAAGGCACCTCCAATCCTGCTAGGGGGTGTCTCCCGATTGGCTGGTTCCTCCAATGTTAGGGCCCTGATGCAGAGCAGGAACTAGGAAGGGAAGCCAGGAGCCGCCTTAGAGCGTGATGGTGTAGGAAACTCGCAGCCAGTGGAGCAACTCAAAGACAGAATGGACTGACTCCCTGTGGACCTGGGGCGAGATTGCTGGCCATGGAGGCGTGAACGAATGCTAGTGGGGCTATGGGCATGGCACAGTCTGATAAGGCGGGCTCTGAGTCACGGCGATGCGGGGCTAGGCACTGGGTACTCATTCCTTTGTAAGTTAATAAACTCACATAAAATATATGGTTTGTCTGATCACACAGGAGAACCAGTGAGAATTTGGGCCACGGGGGGCTGTGGTTGCCTCCTGGGGAGAGTTTGGTTAGAACCAGAGTGGACTGGGCCTGGGCAGGCTGAGTAGGTGTTAGTAGGTTTGGACTTGATGGATGCGACACTAGTCCCTAGTCATGGGTGCTGGGACCTTCAAGCCTCACTGTAGGTAGGGCAGGTTGGGAAGGGTGTCCTTGAAGCCTGGGCCAGAACTCGTAGTGACCACTTTACTTACCAAGGTCAGTCACTCTGGGCAGCCCGGTGCAGTGGCTCCTGGGCCCAAGGGACCACTGCCCAGTGGAGACCACTAGATAGCCCCCAGCTCCAGGTCTGAAGCAATTCTCTCCAAAATCAGTATGCCCTGCACATCCCCATCCTCAGCCTTCCCTCCTGGCAGCCCCAGGACTAGTCAGAATGGACAGATGTACCCTATGCCTGGACCCCTCACCCCTGCTCTTGGC
>NW_008352696.1:0-397 GCF_000622305.1 Nannospalax galili | reverse complement strand
GATCTGCCCTGGGATCTTGGGAGGAGCCTCACAAAAATCCCAAGTAGAGGGATAGGCATGGCAATTACGGAAAGCTCACCACCATGTGGAGGCAGGATCCTGGGGCTCTCAGGCAGTTCCCTGCATGCTCAGGCCCTCTGCCAGAGGGAGGCCAGAGGAAGGCCAGAACTGAGCACTCTGGTGGTCTGCTGAGATCAGAGCCACTACACCGATGGACATCAGAACCCAGGCTCTGAATATTTGAAATTTTAACACAAAATGAATTACAGAAGTCTAAAAAGTACCACAAGGCCCAAAAATTATTCAAAACTTACAAGAATGCTCTCTGTTGACCATTAAAATACTCAGTCTGCCCATATTCACAAGAAAAAATATTGCAGAGGAAGATATAAAGATG
>NW_008352695.1:0-274 GCF_000622305.1 Nannospalax galili | reverse complement strand
TGGAGTGAATAGGGAGGATGGGGTTCGGATCCCCTCCCCGAGCCCAGGGTAGCTCTCAAAGTGGAGGGGACACCTGTGAGCTTCCATATGGACACAGGTGCTCAACATTCAGTGTTAACAGAGACCTTAGGAAAATTGTCAAACAAAAGGTCTTGGGCACAGGGAGCGACTGGCATGAACCAATATTCATGGAGCACCTGAAGGAAAGTGGAGTTAGGTACAAGCCGGGTGTCCCACTCCTTCCTAGTCATGCCCGATTGCCCCTACCCACTCT
>NW_008352694.1:0-555 GCF_000622305.1 Nannospalax galili | reverse complement strand
TTAGGCTTAGTTTTTGATGAGGGTTAGGGTTAAGGCTTGGCTTAGGGTTTGTGTTAAGATTGTGTTGAGGGTTGATGTGTGGTTAAGTGTTAGAATTTTGCTAAGTGTTAGGATTAGGTTTAGAGGTCAGTTTAGGATTACAATAGGATTATGCTTATGGCTAGGCTTAAGTATAGGTTTATTTGTAGTAATAGGGTTAGGCTTAGCATTAGGGTTAGCGCTAGGGTTAGGATTAGGTTTATAGCTAGAGCTAGTGTGAAGTTTAGCGTTTGTTCAAAAGTTAATATTAGGGCTAGTGTTAGGTCTATGGTTAGGTCAAAGTTAGGCTTATGGTTAGTTTTAGACCTTGTACTACGTTTAGGGTTAGAGTAGGTATTAGCAATAGGTTGAGGGTGGTGTCTAGCTTTACACTTAGGGTTAATATTAGGCTTAGGTTCAGGCATAGGTTTAGGTTTAGGGCCACGTGTAGGGTTAGGCTTAGGTTTAGGTTTATGTTTAGGGTTTGGTCTAGGGTTAGTTGTAGGGTTTGCATTAAAATTAGGGTTCAGGTTGGGC
>NW_008352693.1:10293-12026 GCF_000622305.1 Nannospalax galili | reverse complement strand
GTTTCAAACCTCCATATATGGCCTGGAGGGATGGCTCAGCAGTTAAGATAATTGACTTCTCTGACAGAGGGCCCTGGTTTGCTTAACAACACCCAGATAATGGCTCACAACCATCTGTGATTACAGTTTCAGAGGATTCTAATCTTTGTAGGCACTGTATGCATGTGGTATGCATACATACATGGCAAACACACACACATAAAATAAAAATAAATCAGTCTCCAAAACTTTGTATTCTCTAAGCACACTTTAAGTTCTTACATCGCTATTGAGGTCAAACATTTTCCCTTCAGAAACCTTAACTTCTCTGACACCATCTGAATCATTCACTTCTGTACTTAGTTTTGTTGCTTTGGTTGGAGGGAAGCCTGAAATAAGACAAGTCTCTGACACTGTCACATGTGTCATCTCTCTTTAGAAGCTTCTGCAAACAGTAGAATGCTTTTGCATGTTGGAAAGCTTAACAGGAAACAAACCAATCTCTTTTCTAGTTTGGAAAAATTAGAAATAATTTGTCTAGGGGCAGTTCAGTTTGCTTATATTTCAGACTCTATGAGATCTTGTCAGGGTATTTTAACCATAAGCTTATTTAAACATCACAGAATAACAGTTTTTGTCTGCAACAAAATATGCTAGAGGTACCAAGACAGGAAAGCTTCCTACCTTGCTACTGGTATGCTGATAACGATGAACAAGAAAACTTATTCAACTGTTAGTTTACTATTGGAAAAAGGAATGTATTGCAGGATTGTGTTTATCATGTATGGGCTTGTATATTTTCCTCATTTTGAACAAATAGAAATACATATCAAGTAAACCATTGATCCTAGTTTACAGTAATTCAGTAACTCTAAGAAAGAGAAGAAATTATGCAATTGAATACACATTAATGTGTATTCACATTAATATTTATTAATATTAATATTAATAAATATTTACAAATAATTTCTATATGACTCTGCTCATTAATGATTTACATGGAAAAATTGTCACCTGGTTAACCCTTTCTAGAAAGCAGGAAGAAATAAGCATGAAGTGGCTATGTAAAATAAAGGTTTATATTCCAAATTCTCTGTGGTCATTGTAAATACTTTATCATGAAAATTTTAAACATGTTCAGAGTTCCAAACTATATCCATCCATATTTGTAATTATCTCAATGTTTATATTTGTGATAAAGGTAAATAAAATATAGACTTTGGTCTAAAGATAAATATATTAAATGTATTTGTAATCACATCAATAAAAAATCTTACAAATTATGTAATTTTACAAACTTAATTTTAAAATATATTTTATTAATTACTATTTTTATTTTATATGCTTGAGTGTATTACTTGTGTGTATGTTAGTGTACCCATGTCATGCAGTGCCTTTGGAGGTCAGAAGAGGACATCAGATCCCCTGGAACTGGAGTTATAGATGGTGGTTAGCCACCATGTGGGTGCTGGGAGCCGAACCCAAGTCCTCTGCAAGGGTAGCCAGTGCTCTTAACCACTGAGCCATCTCTCCAGTCCCCTTTTTTAAAAATATACAATTTCTTTTATGTTTTAAAAACATTTACTAATCATGTCTATAAACTATCTTATAAATTATGTAATTTTACAACACATTTATATTCCTGAACATTTCAAACTTCTATAAACTTATTAATAGTATCTGGCTATTTAATATTTTATCCATTTGTGGATGCATCATAACCACTGTCTAATATTTATAGGAATATTTATAGT
>NW_008352693.1:5084-7911 GCF_000622305.1 Nannospalax galili | reverse complement strand
AAAAAAAACCCTCTTTAAGACAAAGGAGATTTATCATTTCACTTTGGAAGACATTGACTAGAAATGTTCTAGGTCAGATAATAATTTACATATTTCAATTTGACTTGTTAAATTCCAAATTAATAAGATGAATGATTTGTGGTTTGTCTTCCTAAGAAAAAGAAATTGGAGCTGGAGAAATGGTGCAGAAGTTTAGAACACTTGGAAGAGTACCTGAGTTCAGTTCCAGCACCTACTGTCCATCATTCCAGTTCCAGGAAATCTGGCCCACTCTTCTGGCCTCTGGGCATATGCACACATGTGATGTTCTACTCACATTAGGCAAAACACTTATGTATATAAAATACAAATAAATAAAATTATTTTTTAAAAAAGGAAAGGAAATTAGAAACGTGTTATATAGAAATTGTCTGAAATAAGACCACATATTCTCATTTGGCTGAGGATATAGTTCAGTACTAGAGTGCTTTCCTACTATGTGTGAAAGCTCTGGATTAATCCAGAGTACTATCGATATTTTTGCTATCATAGACTCAGAAATATTTCAATTGCATAATACTATTAAATATCTTATTGTGACTAGCAATAGATAAAACTTTCTAAATAGCCAATTTAATACTAATTTAATATTCTTTAAATACTATTTAAAACTCCGTGAAAAATGGTTTAGTCCACATATATTTTACAAATAAATGAATGAAAGAATGTTGGCCGGAAGAGAAAAATAGGGATGGATTTTATACTATGAAATAAATGGACATTTTATAAAAATTTCCATTTCCTGTTTTTGGATATTACATGACAAAAAGACACACATTTAGATTTCTCAAATATCTCTTCGAATATACTCTTTTTCTCTTACATAAAAGACAAGTGTTGATAGGATTGCTGCTTGCAAACTACATTGTGAGTCAGTTGTAGTATTTTAGTAGGATGACATTAAAACATTGAAGAAGAAAAGTTTAAGCAGTAAAACTTTTGGTGAGATGTATTCTCAATTTCTGAGTATTGGAGACCTAGTTTTAAGAGGATCAATGGCAGGCCAGGTATGAGGGTGCATGCCTTTTAATTCAAACACTCAGGAGGCAGAGGCAGGGGGATCTCCCTGAGTTCAGAGCTAGTTGGGTCTATCTTGTGAGTTCTAGGCAGGTTAGGGTTACAGAGTGAGACCCTGTCTCAACAACAACAGCAATAGTAACAAACAAACAAAGAATATCAGGAGCATTCTCGATAGATGAGAATGTACCGCAGTATCCTTCTCCCTAGGAATTCCCTTTATCTACCCGACTCTCAATGCTAGCAAATATTCCATATGCTAGATGTGTTTACTAGACTGCTTCATTGTAACAGTTCAATGAGCACAAAACTCATTCAGAATTCTAAGAAGATAATTTCTTCAACTTAGGAATTTTAGAACTTTATAACCCGATACCATTCCTTTGTCCAGCTGATTTTATTCTCCCCCATTTGCCTCTATGTTAAGTACAGGTTTTTTGTTCTTAATTAGATGATATATTGAATGATTAAATAATAAAAACCTAGATCATGGTACTTTTTAGACACAACTTTAAAAGACGAAACACTATTTTACATGTGGTTAGAGGAAGTGTGAGGAGTTTGTTGATTCAGGCAAAGGAAGAATCAGAATTCCCATGGGCGCCATTTTTTCTGAGCCTTTTGGGACAGCAGCGCTAACCTCATCATTGAATGTAAAGAATAGTGCATTTTGTCAGTGCTTAGCTTAGGAAAGTCAGATGCCACAGTTGTCCATTGTTTTAGAAAGGTGCTGGAATCTTGGGGGGTGATTATTACTTAACCAGAGGCAGGGGACACCAAGTCAGAATTGTCTCAGAAACAACAGTTAACACTGTGGTTGTGATATTTTTTTTCCTGATATATGCCTTCAGAGCACTATCAAATAAGAGTAAAGTATGTTCTGCTAACTAACTTGACTTAACATCAGATATATCATTTATTGATTGTTATTATTGTTTCCTGAAAGCTGTTCATGTTTGTAGGTTTTCTAGCTTAATTTTAGACATGTTCCATGCAGATAAGACTAGAGAAGTCAGAATTGCGAATTTAATATTGTCCATGTTGTGTAGGAACATATTGCATGAGACAGTAATGTAATTTGTGAGAAATGTCTACACGCAGGCTTTCATATACCTTTATTCTGTCTTTAGAATTTGGAATGATGGGAGATCATACAATTAAAAGTCAGCGGCCTCGATCTGTCCATGAAAAAAGGGTCCCTCAGGAACAAGCTGATGCTGCTAAATTTATGGCACAAACTGGTAATACGTTAGTTACATTTTTCTATTTATTGTTGTTAATTTAATGAAACCACTGCATGTTTTCATGATTCTTTGCTGCACATTTGTCAGTTTTTGGAGCTGATTTTTTTTAAACATTTTTCTTTTTGTCACCAGTTAAAGTCCATAAATAAAGTAGCTGTGAATGAAATAGCACAAAAAATGGGTAAGACTTAATTTACTTTTGTATGGGACAGTTTAGGATTTCCATATTATTATCTCCTTATGTTCATTAACCACTAAAATGTGTCATCAAACTTTTGAAGAAAAATAATAAAGTTATCTCTTCAATAATTATTTGAAATAGGACTTTCAAGAATTAGATTTAAATAGGACTTGGATGATGAAATTTAACTTAATGAAACTTGGTATGTTGAATATTGTTCCATGTGTCATAATATCTATAAATATTGCTTGATTGCTAAAATGCATAGAAGCTAGAATTATTTCTAATTTAATGTATGATTTGGAAATAATTTCACTTTATAAGATAAATAGTAAAAAGTTTGATG
>NW_008352693.1:0-1128 GCF_000622305.1 Nannospalax galili | reverse complement strand
TAATATTTATACTAGATATCATCACAAACAGTTTGGGATATCATTACATTTATTACATTTCTCCTAACTTTAAGTCTGGATATATTTAATTTAACCATTGTCATATTGGGATCATGAAATGATGACTTTTGTTTCCCTAAAATGGCATTCAATGTGAAAGAGCAGATTATGAGTTATAGCTTCAAATACTATTCAAACAGTCATCCAAGGAAATGTTCCTGAATTTAATTATATCTAAAAACTTGTGAAAGTAAAAATACTGAAATAGGGGCTGAAGAGATGGTTCAGAAGTTAAGTACACTTGCTGCTGTTGCAGAAGACCCAAATTTAGTTCCCAGCACCCGTAACTGCCTGTAACTCCAGTTCTAGGGGAACCATTGGCCTCCACAAGCACTGCATGCACGTGGTACACTTACATATATGTGGCCAAAACACTCATGCACGTAAAATAAAAATCAATTAGAAACCCCCAAAGATTAGATACTAAAATAATCGTTATCTTCTAATATTTCCAAAAAGAACATTGATCAAATTATTTTGAATTCCTATTTAATGTAATTTGTCATTCCAATTTCCAGCATGTGCCCTTATAATATACGCAGGTATCAATGAATTGTTATGTATGCCTCTGAGTGCCTACTGGTGTAAATCAGAACAAGAACAAATGCTTCATTATCAAGATAACAAAGTGTCAAAAGAACAGTGGTCCTCTGCAAATTGGTTGCCCTGAGCCCTCAAGAAAATACACAGATAGTTACTAGAATTAAATAAAATCAATGACTTCATCAAACACAAGTTTTGTATTCAGTTGCCATTTTTTTAAGGAATAGATTTCTTACTGAACAAATTAGTGTGTTGTGCTGCAACCTGGTTCAAACTTTTCTTATCCTTGAGTATCAGTTTGTGGACTAGCTTCCTGAATTAGCACTGAAAATACTTTCTAAATCATGTAGTAACTTTCCAAAACAAGACAAACAGATTGTCATTTCTATACTTGGAGTTATATTCCAAATGAGAATTCTAGGCAGAATCTCTGAAATATGGTAATTAATAACAAAAAGTTCTCAGAAATTCCATACCTTCTATAAAAAATTTCAACAACTATGTGAATGGAATGGTTAACTTAAA
>NW_008352692.1:0-593 GCF_000622305.1 Nannospalax galili | reverse complement strand
ATCTGGGGACGTGGGAATGCCTGTATTTATGACACCCAGCAGGATGGCCCATGATGGCTGCCAGAACGGCTTCTCAAGCCTGTCAATATGCCCCCTTCAAAAACAGTCACCACCCCCGCCGCCTCTCGAGATATCCAAGGAGAATGAACCTCCTTGAGAAGGTTCCCCTTCTTTTATGTCTTTCAGGTAAATGGAAAACCTTGGCTGGAAAATCTTTGGAACAATCCTCATCCTTGCCGCAGCTGCAATTTTCATTTGGATGCTCACCGTAATCTTCATTGATCTTGCCCAAAACCTTCAAAGACAAACATCATAATGTGGTCTCTATTCCTTCTTCTTGCTATTAACCTCTTTTGCCCCCCCGCAAACTGAAGGAATCTTATCTAATACCCACACTACGTGGAACTATACATGGCTGGTCCTTAATGGACAGGGGAAGCCTGTATGGGCCGTCTCTACTCTTACCAACACTCAACCATGGCCTGCCCTATTTCCGGATATTTGTCAGTTGACTCTGGGTATTGGCTACCCCTGGGATGTTAAAAACTATGAAGCACATTTTAAAACTAAGCCACCCCAAAGACCCGACCCTG
>NW_008352690.1:0-508 GCF_000622305.1 Nannospalax galili | reverse complement strand
TAGTTTTATGATTAGGATTAGGGTTAGGGTTCTGGTTAGGGTTAGAGTAACATTTAGGGTTTGGGTTATGGTAAGGGTTAGGGTTAGGGTTATGGTAAGGGTTAGGGTTAAGGTTAGGTTTATTGTTAGGATTGGGGATAAAAATAGAGTTAGGGTTAGGGATACGTTTACATACAGTGGTAGGTTAACGTTACTGTTAGGATTATGATTATTGTTAGGCATAAATTTGTTAGGCTTAGGGTTAGGCTTAGGCCTTGGATTAGGTTTAGGCTTAAGCATAGGATTAGGGTTAGGCACAAGTTTACAAAGAATGTTAGGTTAAGGTTACTGCTAGGGTTACACTAGGGTTAGGGTTATGTTCAGAGTTAGGGTTAGGGATAAGTTTAGGGATATTAGGTTAAGGTTATTGCTAGGGTTATGCTTAGCGTTAGGGTTTCACTTGGAATTACACTTAGGGATACAGTTAGGATTACAGTTAGGGTTTAGGATAGGTTTAGTGTTAGGATTA
>NW_008352689.1:0-762 GCF_000622305.1 Nannospalax galili | reverse complement strand
CCACTGCTATACCCCCAGCTCCTAATAGTATAGCCAAGGTTAGGCTCACTGTTTCTCGTTTGAATCTGACAGAGGTGTGGGTTTCCAAATAATGCTGCAATACATAGCTGTCCTCATGCCAATAAATTCTGGGCCACAACTGTACCAGGACACAAAAATCTCGGGTTAGATTTAGAACGGCGAGAGAGACGCAGGGAGTCAGCCCCGTGCTGCATGCCCAATAGGTGCCATTAGGGGCACAAGGTATGCGTCGGCCTGGAGGGAAAGGGAGGAGTTATTCTTAAGGCAATGTTTAAATCCAGTGGGTACTTTTCCGATGCAGGTGCCTGTTGAGGTAACCTGAGTCAGGGTGAGTGTGTGGGTGGAAGAGGTGCAAGTGAGGGGGGCAGTAGAGTTCACGGGGAGTATTGAGAAGTTTCCCTTGATGGCTATGCCCTCGTAATAAGGGGGGCTCGGGTTCAAACAGAGCCAGCAATTCTTAGATTTGTTTGGCTCCGAGTGGTTCAATGCCTGGAATGCTCCTCTAACGAGGTTCAGGAGCCTGTCACCTGTTCCAGGGTATGTGGGGGGAGGCAGACTGGCAGAGTCATTGGTCTCTGGGGTTCGCGAGGGCACCAAAGCAGGTAAAGGAAGGGAAGCTGGTCGCTGGTTACTGAGGACTGGGTTGGGACCTATGGCTACAGTAGATGGGGGAGATATATCTCTTCTAAGCATAAAAAGGAGGCCATCATCTGTCCATTCTTTATATAACCTAATTCCCCA
>NW_008352688.1:0-440 GCF_000622305.1 Nannospalax galili | reverse complement strand
TTCTGGTTCTGGTTAGGGTTAGGTTAGAGGTTAGGGTTTGGGTTAGGGTAATGGTTCAGGTTAGGGTTCAGGTTTGGGTTGGGGTTCAGGTTAGAGTTAGGGTTAGGCACAGATTTAGCATTCGGGTAGGGGTTCTTGTTAGGGTTATGGTTAGGGTTAGGTTTAGAGTTAGGGCAATGCTAGGGCTATGGCTATGGCTTGGGCTAGGGCTAGGGTTAGGGGTAAGGGTTAAGGGTTAGAGCTAAGGCAAAGGCTAGGGCTAGGATTCGGGTTCGGGTTCAGGTTGGGGCTCAGGCTGGGGCTGGGACTGGGGATTGGTTTGCAGCTAGGGTTGGGGTTGGGGTTGATATTAGTGTTTTCGTTCAGGTTCGGATTAGGGTTCTGGTTCGGATTAGGTTTAGGGTTCGGAGTAGAGTTTGGGTTTGTGTTGGGTTTGGGTT
>NW_008352687.1:0-539 GCF_000622305.1 Nannospalax galili | reverse complement strand
CCGTTTTCCTAATTCAAACATGTTTGCCTTCCAGAAATCAATGGTAGAAATGCTTTTAGGTAAAGTATAGAAAATTCCTATTTAAAATTCACAGGAAAGGAATATGCAGGAATTTTAGGACAGAATTAAAAGGCCAAACCTGCAAATTGTGGACAGAGAAAAGAGAAAACTCCAGGACAAAGGAATGAATAACATTTTAAATCCAACGGCACAAGAGTGTCCCCCAAATCTACAGAGAAATTTATCCAGCCAAGTACAAGAAGCCAACAGAACATCACACAGAGAGGACCAGAAAAGAAACTCTCCATGGTACATCATAGTTACAACACCAAAGACAGACTAAACAAAGGTACTGAAAGTTGCAAGAGAGAAGGCCAAGGTCCTCATAAAGACAGACCCATCACAATAACAGCAGATTACTCAATGGAAGCTTTTTAAATTCCGAAGGTCTTGGAAATTTTTTTTTTAATTTATTTTTTTTTCAATAGAATATTTTTTTTTAATTAGAAGAAGCGTTTCATTACAACAGCATTAACCTA
>NW_008352686.1:0-251 GCF_000622305.1 Nannospalax galili | reverse complement strand
TCCAGAGAAGCTAAGGGACCCACGACAGAGTGGAGATAGGATGAGAGCGGCACTTTTCAAAGACAACATCACCAAGCAGATGGAGTTTTTCAAATGGAAGTTCTGTTACTGAAAAGTACATTAACTAAAGCTAGGTGTGATGGCACACTTTTGATCCCAGCACTTGGGAGGCAGAGGCAGGTGGATCTCTGTGAGATCCAGGGCCAGTCTGGTCTACATAGTGAGTTCCAGGCCAGCTGTAGCTACAGGGA
>NW_008352685.1:0-343 GCF_000622305.1 Nannospalax galili | reverse complement strand
AGTGGGTGCCTCTAATTATTTACACTAATTCTAATGTGTTAAATTAGAATTGAACAGTAATACCACTGCAACACCCTCATAATGGACCTATTAAGCTTCAACAATAATACCCTTTTGGGAACATACTCAACCTCTATATAAACCAAAGAACCTATAAGAACTAGAAATAAAGGATCAGTATAGAATTATACAAGTTTGTATAGATGAGATGCCTGACAACATGCGTAAAAATGATCCAAGGAGGAACACATTTTTCTAGAAGAAAAGGTACCATAACCCAAATTGTGCGGCCTGATAATGGACAATCTTCAGTTAGCAGCAAGTTGTTACAATTCCATTTTTT
>NW_008352684.1:7392-7901 GCF_000622305.1 Nannospalax galili | reverse complement strand
AACAATACTGTTGCCACTTTGATATTTATCTGTAACTCTTCATTTCATAGAACTAAGTGTAAAGTCTGTGTGTGTAAGAAATATGTGTTTGAGCCTATGGATTTCATCATTAAGGTCAGAATGCTGGATAACGGACATTTATATATTTGTTGTTTAAATAATCATTGCTAAATAAAGGTATAAATTCTTACAACATTTTTCCACTGCATTTCCTCTTTTCCAGACTATTCCCACAATTTCTAATCTCAAAATGATTATGACAATCAGAACCTCAGTGAGTGGATTCCTCCTCCTGGGGTTTTCTGATGCTCAGGACCTGCAAATTCTATAAGCTTTGCTTTTCTTGGTGATGTACCTGTTAACCTTGGCAGGTAACTTCTTCATCATCACCATCTGAGCATGGGACCTGCAGCTCCAATCTCCAGTGTATTACTTCCTGAAGCAACTTGCCCTTCTTGACTTCTCCTCTCTGTCTGTCACTGTCCCCCAGTCTATCCACAATTGCCTGA
>NW_008352684.1:4984-5985 GCF_000622305.1 Nannospalax galili | reverse complement strand
ACAATTGGTTTGATGGAATAATGTGTACAAAATGTTCAATCATCTGGTCTTTTGGCTGGATTGGATTCCCATAATGCCAAATTATTAGATGTGCCAGTGAAGCCTGAGGGGACTCTGGGTTACATCTCACATGATTTTATTATTCAATGCTAAATATTCATAAAGTGCCTCTGGGGTACAATGTACCTGGACAGGATATGTTTTATTTTATAGGAAAGCTGTGTAGATATTATAATTCCAGGTTCTATTGCGAGTGGTAAAACAATTTACTCATCAAAACTACCTCTCAATATTGAGGGGTTTCTCCACATATATGGCTCTGAATCATAACTAATATGCATATTACCAAATACAATGTTGGGAGCTGGGAAGACCCCTCAGTGTACCCCACTCTTCCTTCTCAAGCTAAGGACCAGAGATGATATTCCCAGCACTCACATAAAAATAAAGTCCATATTTGTTAGCAAGAGTAATCCCACTGTTTTGGGTGGGACTCAGAAACAAGAGGATTCTCTTAGCTCACTAGCCAGACTGTCTTGTATAAATATTGACCCAAACCCCAAGTTCTGAGAGATCCTTTTAAAAATAAATTATAAAGCAATAGGGGGCCTGGGGATAGGCTGGAGAGATGCCTCAGTGTTTAAGAGCACTGGCTGCTCTTGCAGAGGAACCATGATGAATTCCCAGCACTCACAATGCGAATAACAACTATCTGTAACTCCAGTTCCAGGGGATCTGATGCCCTCTTTTGCCTTCCATGGTTATTGCATGCATGTGGTGCACATTCATAATATAAGGAAGAACATTCATATACATAAAATTTTTAAAAATTTAATTAAAGATATTTGGCAGCTCATACTCATGCAAAATTCACATATCACTTGGGCTAATGTTTCCTTTACACCCTTCCCAGTGTTTACTGGGTGTCTGTTGACATCTGCACCTCCTTTGTTACTTATGAATGCTACATCCATCAGTATGTATGTTATCCTTACATCCAT
>NW_008352684.1:922-1378 GCF_000622305.1 Nannospalax galili | reverse complement strand
ATATAGTTGAATTAAAACAGTTACACAATCTTGTACTCTGTCTAAACCCTATAAGACTTAGAATTAAATGAGGTTTTAAACTTTACAAAAGATCTCCATTTCATTATTGAAATACAGTTTCATATAGAAAAATTCATTTTTAATAAAATTGACACTAAGATGAACATACATTTCTGATATCTATATATCTGATTATTACTAGTCAGAGTCGCTTAGTTCTGAGCTCCTTGGCATCTGAGCATGGATATAAAGTCATCAGGTAGATTTCAATCGTAATGTTTTTCACATCTACTAATTATTATTGTTATTTTTAATCATTATTATTTTAATTTTTAATAACTACATGTTTAGAAGAAGCATTTCAATACAGATTTAGCATATTCAGTAACACACTCCAGAGCAAGACTACATCTCTTTCACAAGTGGGTGCAAGTTTCTAGGGTCACAGTTGAGTGA
>NW_008352684.1:0-766 GCF_000622305.1 Nannospalax galili | reverse complement strand
GCATCTCTAATCTATATGCATATGATTATTACTAGTCATAATTGGTTGCACTTGGGTACTTGGTGCCTGTGTATGTCTCTGAAGTCATCGGGTAGATTTCAATGGTAATGTTAGTCACCCCTACTAATTAGCATGATGGAAATTTTCAGGCTTCCTCCACAAATATAATAAATTTAAAATTTTTTGTTGATTTTTTTTGTGTGTATATCCCAACATAACATCCCAAACCATCTTATTCAACTATGCATGCACTTCCCAGGTGATACCCTCAAATAGCCTCCCTCCCCCTACTAGAGCCCTTAGACTCTGATATCCCTGCTACTGTCTGCTGTGTTGTCAGTACCCCAGGAAATCCCCACTACTTGCCCTTCTGGTGAATCTAGTCAGCCTATCTAGAGGTCTTTATTTTAGGAGGGTGAGCTGTTCCTCTTTAAGCAGCAATCACCTTTAGATAAGATTGGGGTCTGCTGTTCATTTTCCCAGTTCTAGGTTGGGTTACTATCTGGGGGTCCCTTTGGCCACCCTGGCCAATGACTCAAAAGAAGGAATCTCCTATCTGGCATTGTTGCTTGTTATGTAGCCTTTAGCTATACATATGGACCCTTAAAAAATTATATTGGCCCCTTTACTCTTTGGTTATACTTTCCTTTTGGGTGTTTTAAGGCCATACATTTGGCCCAGATAAACCAATTTATTTTTACTCTTAAGGTAGTTTGAGGATCAGTTCCTTAGGAGACACATGGACTTGGGAGGAGCCCCTGGCTCC
>NW_008352683.1:0-948 GCF_000622305.1 Nannospalax galili | reverse complement strand
TGAAAGATGAGTATTGAATCCTGTCATTTTTATTTCTGTTTACTTTCTTGACATAGCTGTACTTTTCCACAGTTATACCTTCATGGATTTCTTTCTGAAACCCCTTGTATATAGTCATTCCTTTCTTCAGCTCTTTGTATTGCTTCCAGAACTCTCTGAAGGGCCGGTTTTGAGGACATGAATTCCTTCAGCCTATTTATGTCATGGAAGATTTTTCTTTCCCTCAATTATAAGACATTTTGGCTGGGTATAGTAATCTGGGTTGGCATCTGTGGTCATTTAAAACTGGGAATACTTTGGTCCAGGTTCTTATGGCTTTCATATTTTGCACTGAAGTCAGCTGTAATCCTAATGGGTTTTCCTTTATATGTGACTTGTTTTTCTTTTGCAGCTTTCAGTATTGTGTCTTTGTTCTGTATGTTTAGTGATTTTATTATGATGTGCCATGGAGAGTTTCTTTTCTGGTCCTGTCTATTTGGTGTTCTATATGCTTCTTGTATTTGTATGGGCATGCCTTTCTTTAACTTTGGGAAATTTTCTTCCATGATTCTGTTAAAGATCTAGTCCATGCCATTATCTTGGGATTCTTCTCCTTCCTGTATGCCTATGATTCCTAAGTTTGGTCTTTTTATGGTGTCACACAATACCTGCATATTCCATTCTTGTGATTTCTTAAATTTTTCATAATCTTTGCTTGAGTGGTCTAGTTCGTCCTCTTTATCTTCCAGTCTTGATATTCTGTTTTCCATTTCATTCATTCTATTTGAGGCTTTCTCCTGTCATTTCTACTTGGCTTACTGAGTGTTTCAGTTCCTTTTTCATTTCAGCCTGAGTAGTTTTCAATATTTCTAACTCTTTTCTGAATTCATTCAGAAGTTTACCCTTATTTTCCTTCAGTTCTTTGTTTGTGTGTTCTTTAAATTTACTGAATTCTTTTATCATGTTTAT
>NW_008352682.1:0-261 GCF_000622305.1 Nannospalax galili | reverse complement strand
ACACACACTCACACACACTCACACTCACACACACACTTACTCACACTCACATTCACACACACTCACACTCTCACACACACACAAACTCACACACACTCACACACACCCACACACACTCACACTCACACACTCACACACACAGACACACACACACACACACTCACACTGAAACACTCTCACAAACACTCACACACACACTCACACTTACAAACTCACACACACACTCACACACACTCACACACTCACACACACACTCACACA
>NW_008352681.1:0-385 GCF_000622305.1 Nannospalax galili | reverse complement strand
AGAAGTAAAGGTAAGAGTAATTAGTGTTACAAGTTCTAGCCAGAGAACTAGAGAAAAGTCAGAAAAGGGCAATTTTCAAATGTTCATGAGTCCATTGGAATTTCTTGACAAGGGCTTCCAAAATCATCCCTCTATTGGGTTCCTCCTCATTTTTCTTTTGTCTGCCAAGGCTGGACTCTGGAGTGATGGATTCAGGATTTGCTTTCAGGTATTTTGATAGCTGTTGGAGTGTTTAGAATCAGTGTCAGTTCCCTCTCAAAGGCTTCTAGATAGGGGGAGAAAACAAATTTATCCATCATTTTAGAACAAGAGCTGGTTGCCTCCCTTAGCTATAGGGCACTACAGTATTGAAGACCAAGATTTGAAGTCTCACATCTGAGCAGCA
>NW_008352680.1:5704-6924 GCF_000622305.1 Nannospalax galili | reverse complement strand
GGAACATGAGACACAATCTCCCACTATCTTCTGGACTAGCTGGTTAAGGTCCAGGAAATAATAGATTTGTTCTTCTCTTTGTAGTAGCGCTTTTAGTTTCTTGTGTCCTAAGTGCGTCCACTGGTGAAGTTGGGAGATTAACTCAAGGGCCGCCTTTTGGAGCAGTATGATTCGACCCTAATATTTCCACATTTTGGACTCTGGATCCAAGGTAGCATTGAGCTTCCAAACGAGTTCCAGATCCTGCTCAGTGTAAGTGAAAAGATCCTCTCCCTCCCTTCTTTGTGTCTCAATTTCAGCCTTTAGGTCTGAATGAGTGTATAAGACATGAGCGCTTTCTGCTGCCTGGCGGGCGGCTTCATCTGCCATTCAGTTGCCCTGGGCAATCAGTCCCTGGCCTCACTGATGTCCAGGGCAGTGGATGATGCTGACCTTTTTAGGCAGGTACAAGGCTTGCAGAAGGGCCACTATTGCTTCCTTGTTTTTAGTGTCCTTACCAGCCAAGGTGAGAAGTCCCCGCCTCTGGTAAATTTCCCCATGTATGTGGGCTGTGGCAAGCGCATAGCAGCTGTCGGTGTAAATGTTGACCTTTTTGCCCTTTGCTAATTTTAGGGCCTGGGTTAGGGCTTCTAATTCAGCCTGTTGGGCTGAAGTTCCGGCCAGCAGGGCTTGGGCCCAGATTATCTTCTCCCCATCAACCACCGCTGCCCCCGCCTTGCACTCACCGTCTCTCAGAAAACTGCTCCCATCCGTATACCAAGTGGCATCTGCATCAATTAGGGGCTGGTCGGTGAGGTCTTCCCTAGTCCCATGCGTCTCCATAAGTATTTGCTGGCAGTCATGGGGAATCTCAATACCTTTTTCAGGAGCTGGTAGTAGCATGGCGGGGTTTAAGGTGGCACCGCTGCCCCCGCCTTGCACTCACCGTCTCTCAGAAAACTGCTCCCATCCGTATACCAAGTGGCATCTGCATCAATTAGGGGCTGGTCGGTGAGGTCTTCCCTAGTCCCATGCGTCTCCATAAGTATTTGCTGGCAGTCATGGGGAATCTCAATACCTTTTTCAGGAGCTGGTAGTAGCATGGCGGGGTTTAAGGTGGTCGGGCTACCAAACTTAATCTTTTCTGGATTTAATAGTAGTGCCTGGTAATGGGTCACCCTGGCATTTGACAGCCATCTGTCAGGAGGTTGTCTAATGATGGACTCCACTGCTTGTGGTGT
>NW_008352680.1:1897-4531 GCF_000622305.1 Nannospalax galili | reverse complement strand
TAATTGGATGCCAGTCCCGGGCCTCCTGTCTCAGCCCATGCTGAGGGGAATTTAATTAGCCAATCAGATATACCAGGAGTCCCTGCTATTGGTTCTTCATATAACCGATGTTTATCTTCCAGTCGCAGGGTTAACACTTGTAGTGGAGCTCCATCCTTTCCTTTTAGAGTAGCTCCCTTTTTAGTGAAGTGGATGTGGGCTCCCAGCTTAGAGAGTAAATCTCTCCCAAGAAGGGGATATGGACAGTCGGGGACCAGCAAGAACGAGTGGGAAACCTGTCCTGTGCTGAGGTCCACTTTTCTTTCTGTGGTCCACCTGTATGTCTTTCCTCTGGTGGCCCCTTGGACCCAGGCTGTTTTGGAACTCATGGGTCCCTCGGTTGTTGTCAAGACCGAGTGTTGAGCTCCTGTGTCTACCATGAAGGTAGTCAATTGCCTTCCTACAAAGTTACCCTGGGCTCGGGGGGAGCTCCTGGCCCCGACTCCCCTAGTCCCCTAAGGTCAGGACTGGGGTTGTCTTCTTTTGCAGTCTATTCAACTTCTTTGGGCATTCTCGAGCCCAATGTCCTCTCTCCTTGCAATAGGCACATTGATCTTTGTCCACTCGAGGTCTTCTTTTGTCTCCCAGGTCCCTACCTGGTCCTGTTCCCTGGACTACTGTGGCCAAAATTCGACTTAACTCTTTATTTCTCTTCTTCTCTCTCTTATCTTTTCTAGCTTCCTGTTCTTTTCTAATTCTATCCTGTCTTTCTTTTAATGTTTCACGTTTATTATAAATTTTCTCAGCTTCTCTTACTAAATCCTGTAAGGAGTACCCCTGAAGGCCTTCTAGCCATTGAAGCTTACCACGAATGTCAGGAGCAGATTGCCCTATGAAGGCCATAATAAGGTCCGCCTGACGCTCCTGAGCTGTGGGATCAAAAGGGGTGTACATCCTATATCCCTCTATTAGGCGCTCTAGAAACCCTGTGGGGTTTTCATTTTTCCCCTGGGTTATAGCACGTACCTTTGCCAAATTAGTTGGGTGCCTTCCGGCCCCTTTGAAACCCACTATTAGAGTCTGGCGATAAAGACGGAGACGCTCCCTACCGGCCAGGGTCTCGTGGTTCCAGTTGGGTCTGGTCAGAGGAAATCCTTCATCTATTTCATTTGGGAGTTGAGTGGGTCTCCCATCCTGCCCAGGGATGTTTTCTAGGATGACTCGCTGTCTCTCCTCTGTGGTTAAAATCACCTGGAGGAGTTGTTGGCAATCCTCCCAGGTGGGTTGATGGGTGAGGAGGATAGACTCTATTAAAGCAGTTAGAGCCTGAGGGTCCTGAGAAAAAGAGGGGTTATGGGTCTTCCAATTATATAAGTCAGAGGCTGAAAAAGGCCAATACAGGAAAAACCTGGGCAGTCCAGGTTTCATCAGAGGGGCCCCCTCTATCCCTCCTTAAGCGGAGTCTGTTAGATAGAGGAGGGGATCTGTCAGGTTCAGTGGAATCAGGAGAGGGATAAGGTAGTTCTTGGGGTGGAGGTGCCTGTGCAGGTGGATAGGGAGGTGGAGGATCAAGGAGGGCTAGGGAGGCTTGGTCCTCAGGGAGGACTGGCCTTTGTTTTTTTTCAGGGGAAGACTGAAGGGGCAGGAGGGAGGAAGTGAGACTCAGGGGAGCAGAAGGAGTATGGGGCCCCTGATCAGTTTCTCTGGTTCCCTGAGGATGTAGGAATGGCCGTGCCCAAGGTGTGGGGTTCTGGGCCAAGTCTTCCCAGGTGACTATATAGTCCACCTGGTCCGGGTGTCCATGTGGTCCTGGGTGGAAAATGTATTCCTTAACCTGTAAGATAGTAGCAAGGTCAAAAGTCCCATCCCTTGGCCATCCTTTTTTGAAAGAGGGCCACTCAGAGGAACAGAGATCCTGCCACTTCTTCTTTTGAACCTCCACTGATAAGTTGCGGGCCCACTCCACGACCTCCTTTCAGTATTCCAGAGTTAAGCTTAAAGGGGTAGTTAGCGATTGACCCATGATAGAGGTCACAGGAGAGAGAGAGGGAGAAAGAGAGAGAGAGAGAGAGAAGAAGTGAAGATGCCACTCCAAACAATAGTGACCAGTGAGTGTCCTTGTGGATGAGTACCTATTGTTGCCCAGTTTTTCTTCTGCGGGGGACGTGACTTTATCTGGGATTCACACCTGGGACCCCCTTATCCTTTCACAGGAGTCTTTTGGCTGTGAGCGCCCTATGGCTCTTATTTGCTCGACCCATGTCCGCGGGGCTTTTTCAGTGTCTGGAGAGAGGGATGGAGAGGAGAAGGAAGTACAGAAAAGCCGTCTTGTCTCCACCCGTGCAGGCAGTTGGGGTCTGCTAAGAGGGCTAAGAGCCTTTGGCTTACATCAGGGAGTGGCCCTGACCAGAAAACCTCAATTGCTCCTTCACCTTTAACAGTCCCACGTGAAGACTTAGACCGAAAATAAAAGGAAAGATAAAAGGAGTAAGGGAAGCCTTAAAATAGAGAGCATTACTTTCCTTTTACTGTGATTATTGAATAATATTGCACACTGAGAAATATTGTGAAAACTCATGGTTTGATTTATGGTCTGATGCTTTACTGCTATTGTAAGCTTTCTAATTATAAATAAAGGTTGTAGAGGCTGCTTAG
>NW_008352680.1:0-1860 GCF_000622305.1 Nannospalax galili | reverse complement strand
AGAACAGAAAGTACAGAGGGGGAGGGGAGTAGCCAAGCCAAGCCAAGCCAAGCTCCCTTCTTCTCCCAGGGGAAGGAAAGCTTCGCCGTCCTTCCCACTCCAGACCACTCCGGTCCCTAAGGCCAGAGTGTCAGAACCAGGGGTCTCTGGGCACGTCTGCCACTCCCACTGGTTTCCAGAATACAGACTTACAGGTCCTGCACAGGCACAATTGTTCAGACGGAACGTTCCCAGAACAGAAAATGACTTACAGATATTAAGACCAAGACAAATCACAAGACGTCCTTACCTCCTGCTGATCTGAGGAAATGGGTCTGGGGGCGACCGAATCCCGGACGAGCCCCCAAATGTAGGACCTCCCCCCCACCAGTCTGGGGTACCCAACGTCCACGGGAGGCCATACCCCAATAACTCAGTCCTCAGACCAGGAGATGCAACAAGCAAGAGGATTTTAATACGTCTGCGCAAACGGGCCTCTGCCTCACTTGGAAAGGAGAAGCCCCGAGCTCAGCTTACAGGCTGCTTATAAAGGCAAAAACCACAAACCACAAGCTGCCAAGCAGAAGCGGGAGGGGGGATTTTTCAGGTGATTTCCAGCTTGGGCGAAGTGCACAGAAAGGTCAGTTCTTTCTCAGCAGTTTAGAATTGTTTTTCATTTTTACTTCCTTGTACAACTTTCTTTAGCCTGACTGGGTTTGAATCCATCATTAATTCTTCAGGAGTGCACCCATGTCGTGCAATGCCACGGAGGTCAGAAGAGGGCTTCGGATCCCCCTGGAACTGGAGTTAAGGATGGTTCGTAGCTGCCATGTGGGTGCTGGGAATCGAACCCGGGTCCTCTGCAAGAGCAGTCAGTGCTCTTAACCACTGAGCCATCTCTCCGGCCAGCCCCCCCCCTTTTTTTTCTTTTTTCTTTTTTAAATCAAGAGCTGGGGACTGAACCCAGGGCCTGTGCTTACAAGGCAAATGCTCTACCACTGAGCTAAATCCCCAACCCCTTACTTTACTCTCTGGACAGACTATGCTCTATGATATTCCTCTGCAAGAGCAGTCAGTGCTCTTAACCACTGAGCCATCTCTCCGGCCAGCCCCCCCCCTTTTTTTTCTTTTTTCTTTTTTAAATCAAGAGCTGGGGACTGAACCCAGGGCCTGTGCTTACAAGGCAAATGCTCTACCACTGAGCTAAATCCCCAACCCCTTACTTTACTCTCTGGACAGACTATGCTCTATGATATTTATTTATCTCATTTCACATGGGGAAACTGAGAGCTCAGGGAGTTTATCCGACGATGTGCTCTCAGTAGCTGTCTGGTTAACTGCAGACTCTCAAGCTTAATATCCTCATCTTGAGACTTCTGCAAGCACATCCCTCTCCAGGTCATCAAGAGCAAAGTCAGAGACCACTGATGAGGCCAGTTTCCCACAGTCCCTACCTGATCCATTCATTATACTTTGTTCTATTTGCATTTGAATCTTCAACAGGTTATAACCATATGACTGGTCACACTGTGTTGGTCACATTTGTCCACTCGCAGGTTGGTAAGTAGATTTCCAAGTCCAAGGCCCTCCAGGAACACTTCCTGGGAAACTTCATCCATAAATGGAATGAGGAAAGTGATAATCTCAACAGAAAGGCTGCCCTGACCAAGCCAGGGCTGAGAGTGACTGGGCAGCCAGACTAGACTGGCTGAGCTGGAGGGTGGGAAGGGGGCAGCATAGAGGCTCTTTGGTCAGACCAGAAGCTACAAAGCTGCCCCATCCCCACCATCTGGCTCCTGCTCCAGACCAGTGATGCATGATGGGGAAAATGGGGGTGTGTGTGCTAGGGGCTGCCCACCTGCTCTGCCTCCTGGGATAAGC
>NW_008352679.1:0-452 GCF_000622305.1 Nannospalax galili | reverse complement strand
TCATTTAACTCACTCTTACTAGATGCCATTACTGTAAGATGAGTATTTTTTTGGATGCATTTTTGTTTCTTACCTTCCAAATATTTATTTATTATTTGTATTGGTATGAATGCTTTTCCTGCCTCTGTGTAAATGCACCACATATACAATGCCTGTGGAGGCCAGAAAAGCACTGAATCCTCTGGAACTTGAGTTTCAGTCTGATGTCAGTCACCACGTGGTTGCTGGGAACTGAGACCTGTCCTCTACCATAGCAGCAACTGATCTTTACCACTCAGCCATCTTTCCAGCACCATGTTTCTTAATGCACTGTGATTAACCTGAGTTAATTTTATTCCTTTTTTGAAAAAAACAGCTTTAGCCTTTTCATTGAATTATTTTCAGTGTTCAAGTGGGATGTGGATTGATCAAGTTAAAGTACATAGTTTAGGAAATTGTCTCTCAGTCTAAGA
>NW_008352678.1:0-547 GCF_000622305.1 Nannospalax galili | reverse complement strand
CCATTCAACTTTTTGTAAGCACAGCTGTCAACTGGATGCAAATTATTATAGTAAAATTATTGCCTGGTATGGGAACAATGGGTCAGTCCTGCCCAATATTTTTTTAAAAGTTAATTAATTTTAACGAATGCAGAGAGGGTTAGAAATGTCACAGTTGTTAATTAGGGGAAAAGACATTGCTGAAATCCCTTGGATCCTCAGAGCAGTGCCAAAATTTTAATCTTGGCTTCATAAAAAGTAGCTCTGGGCAATTTGGCTTGAGGGCTTCTCAGACATGTAGAATGCAATTTACACTCAGTGAGGAAAGCTGCCTTGATGCACTGTGCCAGTAATTTTGAAAGACATAGTTGGAGACTGTCAGTTTCTTTTTTCAAGGAGAGCCCAGCCTTTGGCTTGTTTTGGATTCCCAAGTACCAGTTCTCTCCTCCCTCATTTTTTTCTGAGGCCTATGGTGTTGCCTTATAATCATTGGTGTACCTAAGAGTTAGCCCTTTTGTAAATGTTTTTAAATGTTTTTTAAATGTTTTTAAATGTTTTAAATCACTGC
>NW_008352677.1:0-403 GCF_000622305.1 Nannospalax galili | reverse complement strand
GGATACATATTAAAGGAAGGACAAAGATGGCTTACAGATACCAGGAAAGAGTGCTACAGATACCCACCCCTCACTCCCAGAGGGCAGTGACAGAATTCCTGGGGTCAGCAGGATTCTGTCCCTTATGGATCCCAGGATTTGCTGAATTGGCAAGGCCCCTCTATGAAGTCACACAGGAAAGCAAGCCCTTCATTTGGATGGAGGTCCAGGAAAAAGCCTTCAGTAAGATCAAACAGGCCCTTCTGGCTACCCCAGCCCTAGGACTCCCGGATGTTACTAAGCCTTTTCACCTTTTCATAGATGAAAAGAAGAGGGTGGCCAAAGGAGTCCTAACTCAGACTCTGGGGCTCTGGAATAGGATGGTGGCATATCTATCAAAAAACTGGACCCGGTTGCTGCTGGA
>NW_008352676.1:0-688 GCF_000622305.1 Nannospalax galili | reverse complement strand
AAAAAAAATATTAAGCAAAGGAGAGATGGCTCAATGATTAAGACCAATTGTAGCTTTTTCAGAGGACCCAGGCTGCCAGCACTAACATGGTGGGGCACAATCATCTCTGACGCCAGTTCCAGGGGATATAACACCCTCTTCTGGCCTCTAGGGGCACCTGACATACACATTGTACATATACATGCATGAAGGAAAACACTCATACACATAAAATAAAAATAAAATCTTAAAAAATGAGCGTTTTAAGGTTTCGTGTCACCTTTCCTATATTCCTTTGTCCTTGTGCTGACTCTGCTCCTCTTTTTCCTTTTTGAAAAAATATTTTCTTCATTACTTTTATTTTATGTATGATTTGATCTGCATGTGTGTAGGTGGACCATGTGCATGCATTTCCCTGCAGAGGCCAGAAGAGTATGTCAGAGCCCCTGGAACTGGAGTTACAGATAGTTGTTAGCTGTCATGTGGGTACTGGGAATAGAACCTGGGTCCTCTGCAAGAGCAGCAAGTGTTCTTAACCACTGAGCCATCTCGCCAGCCCCTTCTCTTCTTTTTCAAATTTGTGAAGAATTATTCACATGCTGAAGTTTAGCTTTTATTCATTTTAATATGCACAATCGAATGAACTTGTATATATATACACTAATGGTAGTTTTAAGTTCAGCTTTCAAGAGTAAATTAGAAGTATTTT
>NW_008352675.1:0-214 GCF_000622305.1 Nannospalax galili | reverse complement strand
TTAATGAACATAGATACAAAAATTCTCAACAAAATACTTGCAAACCGCAAACAGACACACATCAAAATGATCATCAACCATGATCAAATTGGCTTTATTCCAGAGATGCAGGGATGGTTCAATATACTTAAGTCAATAAATGTGATAAATCATATAAATGGATTCAAAGACAAGAACCACATGATTATCTCAATAGATGCAGAGAAGGCCTTTG
>NW_008352674.1:7434-8111 GCF_000622305.1 Nannospalax galili | reverse complement strand
CTATGATAAAACACTGAAAAAAACCAACCTGGGAGGAAAAGTTTTATTTAATGTAAAAGCATCATTAAGGGATACCAAGGCAGGAACCCAGGGGGGGAACCTCAATCACAGACCATGGAAGAATGCTACTTACTGCTTTCTCCCCTCTCCTGTGCTCAGCCTGCTTTCTTATATAACACAAGTCCACCTGCCGAGGGGTGGCACTTCCTTCAGTGGTCTGGGCCCTCAAACATCACTACCAATGAACAAAATGTCCTAGAGACATGACCATAGGAAAATCAAATGGAAAGAATTCTCTAATTGAGGTTCCCACTAACCAGGTGTGTCAAGTTGACAACTAGAGCTGTCCAGCACAATAGCGATGCAATGTCTGGATCAAATAGTAATATGTGTTTAGGTTATAACCCCATTTTTCATGAGGTCTATATGAGTCAGATCTGGAAATGGGTTCCCCACCTTCTACCAACATACTTCCGGCTAGAAATGAGGACAATGGCTAGTTCTGGTTTAAATGTGTTCTTGGAAATGAACTTGCAGGAAGTAAATGTTGGTGCCTACAGATCAGACTGCCTTTCCCTCACTTTCATTACACCTGTGTTTGAATCTGATTGACCAAAATCAATTTTATGAAGGTAGCCTGGATAAGATTTCACTAGAAGAATTTAAACAAAGAAACT
>NW_008352674.1:1475-5928 GCF_000622305.1 Nannospalax galili | reverse complement strand
AATTTATAAATGGAAAGGTTAATCACAGTTTACCTGTTCATGTAACCAAAGAATCTGTAAAAACCTTTTAATACTATCTGATGTTTGTAGGAAAGAGACAGTCTTTGGTGGTGTATGTTCAATGAAGCTCATTTTTCTCCCATAAATATATTAATATTTATAGTTTCTATAGGTAAGCAAATGAAAAGTCAATGATTAGACTTCAGTTAGTCTCAGTTGTTCTGAAAGCAATTAAAACTTATTTTTTCCTATGCAATGTGCATTTAAATATTTAAGTCTACAAAAATGAAACCCCATGTTTGATTAAATGAAACTGTCTTTGAGACAAGGTTTTACTGTGCATCCCTGGCTGCCCTGAAATTCACAGAGAGGTGACTGCTTTATATATCAGTCTGTTGTGAATTCCTTTTGGAATTTTATAGAAATGAAAATTAATCATAGACAATAATGCTGCTTATAATTTTACCAGTTACAAACAACAGAAATTGACTTTATAAAAACTATTAGAGGGAAATTTTGGTGTTTAATTTTCTTCAGTTTCTATTGTACAACTTCCTCAATCTGGTGATCGATTAAACTTGCAATTCTCATTGATTTATTAAGAGGTGAGTATCTTTCCAATGTGGTAATTAAAGTGCATTTAAAACTTTTTGCTTATTTAAGAATAGTTTTTATAATCTGAAGCCAGACCTCCATCGTTAGAAATGCAGAAATGAAATGCTCAGATGTGGAACTCATTCTTCCAGAAACAGATTTGAGAGCTGAGGTGACTATGTGAGGCTCTGCTGTCATAGGAGAGACAGCACTAGATGAAAATTCCCTCTGAGATTGATGCAGGGTGGCACAGCACTGACTTAAAGGCTTGGGATTCTCATAGAAACCAATGCTTGTGTAGGTGAATTACTCAGATACCACACACACACACACACATACACACACACACACACACACACACACACACACACACAGAGCTGACTTTTCACATAGTTTAGAATAAAAACCCCCAAACACTAAGCCACAATGCTGCACTGGTCTCTGGAACTCACAGCTCGAAGAGAAAATGTGCAGGAGATGAGACTCTAGTAGTTATTCACTGACCCTCACACAGCAATGTGCACATTGGTGAATCTCAAAATCAAACACTGCATCATGAATGGGAACATGGTAGCTCCTTTAGCTAAGATGCAGAACACATTACACTTAAAGATTTTCTGAAACTATTTGCGGAACTTGCCTCATGATCCTTACTCTAAAATCTCCTCCAGGCAACTGAAGTCTCTGCCACTAACTCTTAGGAGTAAGTTAGCAGTAGTTAGCAGCTGGCTTCATCTGAAGATCTCTGACAGAAAATACATATAAGGTGCATATTCAAAGACAATTGCTGAATGCCAAAGACACACTGCATGTCAAATTAGACACCACCTTTGAAAGTGGAATCCATTTTCTGTTCAGAAGTTTTTGTTAGAGATTAAAATCAAAAGTCCATTTAAAAATAGAAGAAGAGAGTGGTTGGAAATCAAGAGCGAGCCCTGGGGTTTGGTCACCAGCATTAAAATAATAATAATAGTGATAAGTAATAGGGAAACAGAAGCATAATGATCTTGCCCCATGTCTCTATTGTACCAAGACTCTGCCAAAATGTCTGTGTTATTTACCAGGAAGAAAAAGGGGAATCACTGCCCCAGCTAATCCACCTGCTACAACAGAGCAGTGCAAGGCACAAATGTAACCCAACAAATGTCTAGAAAGTTTGGGTCAAAATCCTTGATTGCATTTATATTGGGACTTTAAAGCCAAGGCTTTCACAGCTGGAAATGGAAGGTTTGGATTTTCGTTTACTGTTTTTGTATAAAGAAAATAATTTTCCCTGACAGGATGGTGACTGGTCTACACTTGCACTCAACTGCAACTGCTGCTTAACCTCCAGAAGCTATAAGCTTCATGAATGGAAAAAATGCATGTTGTATCCTAGAGATGCTCACCTTTTAGAGCACATTTTTCAGGTTTTTAAATCTGATAAGGGTAAGTTTTTCAGCATTAGATGTTGAAATATGAAAAATTAGATGGATTTATGATTTCAACACTATTGTTCCACTGCATCTCACATTTTCATTTTTCAGCTGCACGCGCAATTTCCATTCTTAAATGATGATGACAAATGTAACCACAGTGAGTGGCTTCTTCCTCCTGGGGTTCTCTGACAACCGGAAACTGCAAATCCTATACGCTTTGCTCTTCTTGTTGATGTACCTGTTGAGTTTGGCAGGTAACTTCATCATCATCACCATCACAACACTGGACCCACAACTCCAGTCTCCAATGTATTACTTCCTGAAGCACCTTTCCCTTCTTGACATCTCCTCTCTGTCTGTCACTGTCCCCCAGTCTATTCACAATTCCATGACTGGCAGTGGGTACATTTCCTATGCTCAGTGTGTGATGCAGGTTTTCTTCTTCACATCCTTGGCCTGGGGTGAGGTGGCCATTCATGAGTTCCAGAACATGCAGGTGGGCTGTGACATTTTTGTGGATATGTGGAGGCATACCAGGAACCTTGTACACAGCAACAACATTCTCTATGAGATTCTGCAGGACCAAAACAATCCACCAGTTCTTCTGTGATGTCGTCCAGCCGCTCAAGCTCTCCTGCTTCAATGATCACCTTGGAGTGACTGGAGTGGTTGCTCTCATGGCTGTGGTGGGAACTGCTTGCTTCACTTCCATTTGCCTCTCCTATATCCAGATATTCTCCACAGTCCTCAGGATGCCCTCTGTGGAAGGTCGATCTAAGGTCTTCTCCACCTGCTTGCCCCACCTCTGTGTGGTCTCATTTTTTCTGTTTGTAGGTGTCTGTGCATATTTCAAGCCAACTTCAGACTTAACACCTGTTCTAGATCTCCTTCTTTCTATCTTTTACACAGTATTACCCCCAACCCTGAACCCTGTTATCTACAGCCTGAGGAATGAGGTTATGAAGGGGGCTGTATTGAAATTACTGTTAGGTGGAGAATTCACTAGAAAAAGATTATTTTAATTTGTTTTTAGTGGCTGGCACTGTTAAACACAAGGAACAATTTTAGTAGCTTAATGCCTGTAATATGTAATGTTAACATACATAAGATATTGTCTAGACAAAGTATATTATAAATCTATTCTATAATAAAATTGATGTGATTTTTCATGTTTTTAGATTCAGTTTTGTCCTTTCAAGTTAACAGAAGATAAATGATTATAATCTAGCAATACAAACCCCATACCTCCTAAGTCTCCTAATATTGGCAGATGTATAGATTGCCAAAAATCTTCATGTGTGTTTTAGAAACATGTTCATAGACAATATTACAATAATTAGAAGGAAAGAGAGATTGTATTTGCTGATAACTCACTGTGTGATATTTATCATTTAATTTCAAAAGCCCATTTCAATTTCTGTCTTTCTATATAAAAGTTTTCTGTGTAGTACAAATATGTATGCCATTTTTCACATCCACATAATTTAACATTTATAGTTCCCCTGGATGTAAATAATTCAATGTAATTAATGTGAAACTGCTCCTAAACTTCAACTATTTAACTTGTACCATTTACTTTCAGTTTTCATTTACTCTTATTTATTTATTTTTATTTAATAACTACATAATTAGAAGAAGCATTTCATTGCAGCTTTAACATATTCAATAACAATTTCCAGAGCAAGGATACATCTCTTTCAAAAGAGCCTGTAAATTTTTAGGATCACAGTTGAATTAATACACTTAGACAATATTGAACTCAGTATAGACCCTGCAAGACCTAAAAATGAATGAGTTTTTTGTTTTTGTTTTTAAAGAAAAAGAAAGTAATTTATTGTTTAGAATTTTCTTTTTTTAATTTGTTAAAAATTTAATAACCTCATGATTGGAAGAAGCATTTCATTACAGCTTTACCATATTCAGTAACACACTCTAGATCAAAGATACATCTCCTTCAACAGTGGCTGTAAATTTTTAGGTTCACAGTTGAATTAATACAGTTATACAGTATTGAACTCATTATAAACCCTGTAATATATAAATTGGATTTTTTTTTAATTTGTTAAAAATTTAATAACCTCATGATTGGAAGAAGCATTTCATTACAGCTTTACCATATTCAGTAACACACTCTAGATCAAAGATACATCTCCTTCAACAGTGGCTGTAAATTTTTAGGTTCACAGTTGAATTAATACAGTTATACAATATTGAACTCATTATAAACCCTGTAATATATAAATTGGATCAGTTTTTACCCTTTAAAGAAGATCTCCATTTCATTGTAAAATATGCTGTTTCCCACAATTTTAATGCTACTAACAGATGTTTGCACATGTTTCTTTAATCTCTATGAATATGATGATTACTAGTCACAGTCAGTTACACATGGATCCTTAGTACCTGAGTAGGGATATAAAGTCATCAGGTAGATTTCACTG
>NW_008352674.1:0-687 GCF_000622305.1 Nannospalax galili | reverse complement strand
ACTCGATCATGGCTGGCTTCACTTGGAATCATGGAGGAAATGTTTCCTCTGTGTTGACCCTCCTCTTTGTAAACTGGATACTTATTAAGGTCTATCTCATGGCGTTTCCATGGAGTCCTTGATCAAGAGGACAGGTGACTCACCACAGTTACAGGACATTTTGAGAGATGCTCATAGTCCTCTGGAGCTAGTCGACCTAGGAGGGCAAGGAGCAAAAACTGTCCTTTCTCTGACCAAATTAGTATAGGCCTCAACATATGTCTGGTTAAATATCCAAGAAGGTTAGTTCCACCAGTCTGTTACTTTTAATTACCATGTGGCATGTAGATAAAACTTGGGCAAAGACCAAATGCTCTCAATAAACCTTGCCTAGGTATATATTACATTCTTTGATCTGGTTGTATGTATAATTTGTCATTAGGTTGTTGGCCCAATATGGTTCCCTCTGGTTTTCTAAAACTAGCTAGGCATTGTTTATCTCTCACATTGTCTAACTCTTCCACTATGGTTTTCCCATTCAAGGTGCCCATGGTTTTTCAATTTCTCCCTTAATAATACCCTTCTCCTATGGTACCTACTCTCTTGAGTTCCTTCTTTCATTTATCCCCTAGATTCCTTGTATAACCTTCCCCCCTGCCCTTAAACCCATTATTATCCATATCCCCCTTGTTAACACCTGTTTTCTAC
>NW_008352673.1:0-2037 GCF_000622305.1 Nannospalax galili | reverse complement strand
GCCTAAGCAGTTCCTTCTCCCCGTAGGAGTCGGGCTGTTCCCTAGCGTCTGGGAGGACCGCGAGGCGCTCGCACTGGCAAAGATCGGAACCGCAGCGCTCGGCTGCTGTCCAAAGTTATCACAGCTGTAGATACCTCCAGGCACAGTCGCAGGCAAGCATTTTAAACAGGCAATTCTGTACTGTCTGCCAGGCAGCCCTGTTGGAAAGTGATGAGCAAGGACATCAGTCTGAGCAGTCAGGTCACAGGCTGCTTTTCCCTACGGGGGAATCGTTCACTCCTGGGTCAACTGTGCGCCAGCTGAAAATGGAGCAGGGGATTCTGCCTGCACCCGGACGTCGCTAGGTGCCATAGCACGCGGGCTGTGGAAACGGCGGCGGGATGAGCCGCAAATGGGCACTTAAACAGCAACCCAGAGCACAGCTTGACGTTAACTAGTCTTGATTCCATAGCCGGGAGGGCAGAGAAGGGCTGCTGACATCACCCGGGGCGGGGCTGCAAGCCCTAAGAAAAGTCGACGGGACCAGACCGACGTCTGCTGCCCGCACAGTCTCATCATGAACTGCCACAACAGCTGCGAGCTCCTGGACCGCGGCAACCCGGGCCAGCTGCTCCTGCAGCCGGTCTGGGACAGCATGAGGACCAGGGAGGAGCTGGCGCTCTCACCCTTCTTCCCGGTGGTCTTTTCCATCATCTCCTACGTGGGCTTCTGCCTGCCGTTCGTGGTGCTGGACGTCCTGTGTCCTTCGGTGGCCATCGTGAGGCTCTATAAGATCCACCCCGACTTCTCGCCGTCAGCGCGGCAGCTGCTGCCCTGCCTGGGTCAGACCCTGTACCAGCACCTGGTGTTCGTGTTCCCAGTGACGCTCCTGCACTGGGCGCTCAGCCCCGCGCCGCTGCCGCCCGAAGCCCCCGAGCTCTTCCAGCTGCTCAGCCACGTCTTCATCTGCCTGCTGCTCTTCGACACCGAGATCTTCGTATGGCACGTGCTGCACCATAAGGTGCCCTGGCTGTACCGCAACTTCCACAAGGTGCACCACCAGAACACATCCTCTTTCGCGCTGGCCACGCAGTACATGAGCCTCTGGGAGCTGTTTTCTTTGACCTTCTTCGACGTGGTGAACGTAGCGCTACTTGGATGCCACCCGCTCACCGTCTTCGTCTTCCACGTGGTCAACATCTGGCTGTCAGTGGAGGACCACTCTGGCTACGACTTCCCGTGGTCCACGCACAGACTGGTGCCCTTTGGCTGGTACGGGGGTGTGGCTCACCACGACCTGCACCACTCGCAGTTTAACTGCAACTTCGCTCCTTACTTCACACACTGGGACAGACTCCTGGGCACCTTGCGGCCCGCACCCCTCCCAGCGTGGCAGTGTGCCTGTGGCAGGCGCTGCTCAGACTCAGGGCGGCTGTGCACGAAGTGCAGGTGAATGAGGAGAAACAGACCTATGTTATTATTATTATTTTTTTCAAAAGCAAGTAACTTATTGACTGATGAACGCTGTTAGGAGGCCTTATGTATATTTGCAATTGACAAAGTAATTTCTATAATGTTTGCAAATCCATGTAACTGTATTCTTGGTGTGAAGCTCTAATTCACTTCAACACCATTGATTTCTGGACATAAATTAGACGTTTGAATCTTCTCTAGAATGTCTGTTGGTAGAACAGAGACCTTCATGTCTGCAATCGTGCTGGAACTGGGCTAAACAGATTTATGGAAGACCTAACAGGTCTTGATTTCTTTGACTCTTTAAATGATCAAACTTGTTCCTGCTGGACAGTGACCAAGATTATAGTATTTTTTTCTATTTTTAAGTATAACCATAATTTACATAGAAATATGTACTTTAAATTTGTACTTTAAAAATGAAGGAAAAAATAAAAAGAACATTAATTAAACAAGTACTGGTTCCTGCGGCATTTGTGCTCTGGTGTGTAAAAACTAAGGGGACGGCTAGGTGGTCAGTGCCCTTTGGAAAGAGAAGAATCTGGTGGTACCTGTTTGGGGGTGAAAAGATACAGAAAAGGAGGC
>NW_008352672.1:32853-33592 GCF_000622305.1 Nannospalax galili | reverse complement strand
AATGGTACTGGCACAAAAATAGACCCCATAGATCAATGGACCAAAATTGAACACCCAAATATGAGTACATGCAATTTCAGCCTCTTGATATTTGACAAAGGGCCAAGAACATTCACTGGAGGAAAGACAGCATGTTCAGCAAATGGTGCTGGCAAAACTGGATTTCCACCTGTATAAGAATGAAACTAAACTTTCTTTCACCTTGCACAAAAGTCAATTCCAAATGAATCAAAGACCTCAATGTAAAGCCTGAAACTCTTTCACTGTTAGAAGAAAACATTGGAAAAAAACTACAAGATATAGGTGTAGGAAATAATTTTCTAATCCGGACATCAATTGCTCAGGAAATAAGGGCAATAATTAACACATGAGACCTCATTAACTAAAAAGCTTCTGTTCATTAAAGGAGGCAACCAGGGAAGCGAACAGAAAACCCACAGAATGGGAGAAAACCTTCATCAGCAACACATCCAACAGAGGTTTAATATCCAGAATATATAATGATCTCAAAAAACAGAGAATCAAGACAAGAAGCAACCCAAATAAAAGATGGGCTAAGGGGCTGAACAGAGAGTTCTCAAAAGAAGAAGTAAAGATGGCTTTGAACCATCTTAAAAGTTGTTCAACATCACTAATAATTAGGGAAATCCAAATCAAAACCACTTTAAAATTTCATCTTACCCCAGTCAGACTGGCTAAGATCAAGAAAACAAATGATACCAAATGTTGTAGAGGATGT
>NW_008352672.1:30212-31538 GCF_000622305.1 Nannospalax galili | reverse complement strand
CAAAAACAGTCAGTTCATCATTGGGATTGATTTTACAAATGGCAAGTGATTGTCTCCAAAATATAGATGGCTGGGGTAACTAGAAACTAGATTAAGTCATTGTCCATTTGCAGATCTGCATATTTATAATAGTGAAAAAGTAAATTAAATATCCAAACTATTTAACACATATGACTCTATAGAGATTAGAACTTTAAGATTTAAGGCAAAGAATCAGTTTTCTCTGGAATTAGATTCTCTTAGTCACACAGTTACCAGATTGAATTATTTTGATAATGCTCTGAAAACTGCCATGAGAAAGAAACTCAAGGAGTTATTTATCCCATTCCAAGTCTCATCTGGGATGAAGACCAACAGAAATCACAGCCTGGCGATGGAGAGCTGATGTTGCTTGGATAGGGCTAATCCACTCCAGACAGTCTGCACATTCTCTGGGCATTCAACAACAGCACTGCTGTGAGGTGAGGAATCTCTAGACGAGAAACACGCAAAGCAGATTCAGTTAGAGTTGAACGTTCAGAGTTATTTAGCAGAGTCAGTCTTTTCCATTCTTCTTTATCAGCTGTATTATTAGATATGGAGAAATGCACATGTGCTCTTGCTGAGGAACACAAGGCAACACCTGCGTAGTGGGCCGTGAGTTAAAGGAAAGAAGCTGTTAGAAGACTTTGCTCTTCTGCCTCCTAGTTCCTCAGAACTGAGTGCATTAATGAAGGCAGCAGCATCTTGGTAGAAATAACTTAGTTACTTGGGAATAGTATAACAAGAAATATGTATACGTCAATGCAGAAATACAGAATTTGAGCACTAATCCAATCCTGTGACTTTTTAAATTAATGAAGCAAAGAACAGAGAGGTTTTTGTAAGTTATAGTCTACTTGAACATGAATGCAACCATTTTTGTTTTTGGTGAATAGCATGATGTATTCTTAGAAGATAATACATGTAACACAAGGCACATGAAGCTATCTTTAGAAAAAGATTTTGTCCCAAATAGTATAATCCAATAAAGAACCCTGAGAACAAGTTATTGTAGTTCATCCCACTAATTCTAGGACTATAAAAGCTGAGGTCTATGCTGTGAATTCCAGACCAGCATGTGATACAGATTGAGATACCTTGTCAATTCTCCACCCTTCAAAAACATCCCGTAAGTTATACTTTTCTGTGCTCACTTAGACAGCACATATACTAAAATTGGAATGACACAGAGAAGATTAGCATGGCTCCTGTGCAAGAATAACACAAATTCAGGAAGCACTCCTTATTTTAAAAAAGCTACACCTTTTTCTTTGTGTTAAATATCCTAATCATTTTGTTTCCAAA
>NW_008352672.1:26157-29174 GCF_000622305.1 Nannospalax galili | reverse complement strand
CTAAGAAGTCATCTTTGTTTGACCAAGACAAGGATTTTAAAGGTTTAGTTTTAGCAAATTTGAAATTTCTTCCTATATACTTTGAAAATATACATTTTCAACAAGGTGCATGTCTCTAGTGCTTCCTCTAAATTATCTCATTTATTCTCCCATTGATATTATTTCTAGTTAGGAAAATACATTTTTCAGACTATATAAATATATGTCTTTTCAGACTTATGTGTTATGTGATCTCCAGCCAGCCTTGGACCCAGGCATCCCTTCCATGTCCTCCAGCTCAGATCCCTGGACTAGATTTCTAAGTCAGACTAGCTAAACACCTGTAAAACAAATTCACTTCTGGATGTGGCATCATGTCTTTTCAGATGATATACTTATGTGATCTCCAGCCAGCCTTGGACCCAGACATCCCTTCCATGTCCTCCAGCTCAGATCCCTGGACTAGATTTCTAAGTCAAACTAGCTAAACACCTGTAAGTCAAATTCACTTCTGGGAGGTACATGTGGCATCCAATCCCCTCCTCCCACAGTCCTTGCAACAGCCTGAGGAAAACATTCTCCAAACCCTGGTTTGAAGAATCTTAAGTTTATTGGACTTAATAACTGAGCTTGGGGTGCACATTTACTGACAGACAAGCTGGTGCCCCAGCCCCTGTCCCCCGATTCACGGCTGTGTTGGAAAGTCCACATCCAGATATAAATCCTGTGGTTCTGGACAGCCTTACAAAATGGTGAGAGATCAGCCTCTTGGTTTTCCCAGCTTTTATACCTTTAGCCCCTCCCTTGCAAGTGGCTAGGGTCAACTGATTGGCTGGAAGAGGGAAGGGGAGTGGCTTCTTTACAGACAGAACATGGGATGAGGCAGGTCCATGGCTTGACATCACAGAGTCAGAGGAACAGCCTCTGGGTCACACTCTCCACCCCTTCCTCTGGCTCTCACAGAACCTTCTGTCCACCTTTTCCACTAATATCCCCGAGCCACAGAGGTGGTTGGCACACCTTTCTTCCATTGTAATAGGGTACTGGACACTTCAAGTCTCTGCATCCTCTCTCAGGGGCTGATGGCTCGATTTAGTGGCATTCCACCTACCATAAAAACACAAAAAAGCAAGAAGCAAGATCATGTAAACAGTATCTGCAACAATAGCTCATGGATGTAAACACAAATGCTTAAATGGTACTTTAGTAGGCATATTGCATCCATATAACAATTCAAATGGAGTGACTTCTCCACTGGGGCATATAACCTCTCCTACCACAGGGGGTTGGCCTGGTCTACAATATCAGATGTGTGTGCAAACCCTAAGAGTGTGCATAAGTCCAATCAGTAATTAGCTGGTTGTACACACAGTAGACAAGCCACTATTGCTCCAGCAGTAACATCTTGCTTCGCATTGCTAGGGGTCCTTCGTTGAACAAGATAATAGGGGACAATTCTCCCCCAGCCATCTGCATAGCACCTTCTGGCACTATGAAAGCCACCCATACAGTGGTAGGGAGTTTCCAGCTTAGTCCAAGTTTGATTTCTCCCTCTCCCGTGCTCACATTATGCGGCGTCTCCAACAATAAGGTCTTACTGTCACTTCAGGTGTGAAACCAACATTATTGGAAATCCCCTTTGTAGCTTTGGGGACCTCTGGGGTCTCTTTGGCCAACTTCTTATAGAGAGGCAACCCACCCCTGGTACTGAGATTTTCATTTAACAACCTATGGCTTTTGGAAGGGCCTTTATCAACTCACATAGGGTTCCTTCTGGGCTTAAGACTTTCAACTGTTCCTTTAGCAACCCATTTTTACTTTCAATTGACCCTGCTCCTGTAGAATTTTGTGGAAGGTAGAAATACCATTGAACCAGATTATCCTCAGCCCAAGCTTGCACATCTGTACTTGTGAAATGAGTGCCTCTGTCGCTATCAATTTGCCTCGGGCACCCATACATGAGGCTGAGTTCAGTAAGCCCCTTAATAGTAGCTTTGCCATTGCTCTCTTACAAGGAAAGGCCTGTGTAAGGCCTGTGGCAGTGTCCACACAAGTGAGAGCGTATTTACACCCCTCACTGACTGGCAGGGGCCTTATATAATCTACTTGCCAGTCTCTCACAGAGGAAGTTATCTTGTGCACCTGTCCCATCATGCCATCCATCCTCCTGGGCCATAACCAGGAACAGGCCTCACAGGCCTGGACAGACTGTTGGATGTCAGCATATTTTACCAGAATGCCAGCTGCTTTGGCTATTCTCCATCCTGTGTAGGCTCCTCTGTGGCCCTACTTGATATGAATCTAGTGAGCCACTTCTAGTGGAACCTGAGGGCAGACAGCCCCAACTTTGGTGAAGGCATCAGCTTCCTGATTCCAGGGAGGACTCACCAGGTGGTGGGCAGCCACATGGTAAACTACCAGGGGCAGTAGCTCCTCCTGAATTTTATTATAAATGTCCTTCCACATTTGTTGTCCCCATAGTGGCCACCCCATTATCCACCAGTTTTCTTTCTCCCACTGAGCCATCCATAAGGTTAAGTGCTTGAACACAGCCCAACTGTGAGTACAAATTGTATCTGGCCTAGGCTCCCTCATTATCACTACCCATACAGCCCTCAATTCAGCCCATTGACTGCTTTTCCCTCTCCCCTCTCTAACCACATAGTGTCAGTGCTCATCTGCATTGCCACTGCTACCCATACTTGTCTGGCACCCCTGCTAGAGCCATCAGTGTACCAGGCATCAGCCGGAATTGGGGGAGCCCCTTCTAGCACTCGGTCAGGTCTTGCTGGAGGGTCAACTATAGGTGGTGGAGGGAGAGGCTCTATTCCTTGAAATGACACTGGTCCTAGCACTGCTTGCATAGCATTGATCAGGCTTGCTGACACCACCCCTAGCTGTTGCAAATATGCATGCTGTTGGTGTTGGGCTACCCCTGACAGGGGCTTGGCCAACAGGCCCTCCACCCATCCTTTAATGGGATATGTGGTTTTTGCTTTTGTTTTTGTTTTTGTTTTTTTTTTGTTTTTTTTGGTCTT
>NW_008352672.1:18003-25522 GCF_000622305.1 Nannospalax galili | reverse complement strand
GTAAGGCACTCTGAAGTTACCATTACATCATCTATGTATTGGAACCTCCTTTCAGAAGGAGAGCAGGGTAACAGGGCCAGGTCCCAGGCCACTAACCCATGAAAAACCATAAGGGTGTGGAGATAACTTTGGGGATGTACTATGAAAGTCCAATTTCATCCATTCCATATGAATGCAAATTGAACTTGGGATTCAACAGATAGGGGAATACTAGGGGATCCCATTTCCTGCACCAGCTGGTCAGTTAGCAATGCAACCTTGGACACCCCTGTATGAAGGGGAGGCACCACCTTATTTAATTCCTGGTAATCTACAGTCATTCTCCAGCACTCATCTGGCTTCCTGATAGGCCAAATGGGGCTACTGAAAGGGCTCTGGGCTGGGCAGATAACTTCCACTCACTCTAGTTCCTGAATAGTTTCAGTAATTTCATCTTGACCCCCAGACAGACAGTATTGTTTGATATTCATCACCCTCCGTGGGGTGGGCAATTTGACTAGCTCCCATTTTGCCCACTCCCGATTAATTGCCTTTACTGTTCACATCCTCAGCCAAAACTCTCCCAGCAAGGTATCCACTTCTAAAATGTTCTCTTGAAAGGGAGAGATGCACAACTTATACTCCAGTGTGTGTGGGAGGGTAATTGCCCACTCTCAGAATGAGCCTAGTAAACTTTACTTTTATGGTTTCATCCATTGCTATCCACTGTCCCTGATGTTTTTGGGGATTGCCATGAATTAATGTACATTCTGCCCAAGTATCCACTAGAGCCCATGTGTTTTGTATATTAGTGGTGGACCAATAAATCCTCAATTTGACATATGGCCTCTGGTCACCCAGTATGGCCCTCACATGTGGGCAACCTTGGTCACCCCTTCAAGGCAGTGTTGTGGGGGTCCCATCCAATGAGGCTGCCTTTCTCTGGAGCAGAGGCCACATTTGGAGTTACCTGCACCCCCTGTTTCCCAGTTTCTCTTACTTCTGTGATCTATTGCTGGTCAGGTCTTAAAGCCCTTTACAGACTCACCAGCACAGCGTTTGGCTACCCATCTATCTTGAACCTAGTAACTCCTGTTCTTTGCAAATCCATTCACATCTGTGCTGGGGAGACACTGAGGGGACTCTTTGCTAAGTTCTGGCCCTTTTCCCTGTGTCTACCTGCTTTAGCAGCTTTTGAACCCTGTTTACATATTTTTCTAAATCATTTAAATCTGCCAGAGCCTCACCAGCTTCATACAGGTCATGACCCACCATGGGGCTTAGCAGGGCCACCAAAGTCCCATACCAGTCCCATACCTTGCTGAATCGGTTCCTTTCTTAACTGTAAGCACAATCTTGTCTGAGTCCATGAACTGGGCAGCAAATACAGCTTCCCTCATGCCCAGTTCCCTCAACAGACCTGTCCTTCCTCAATGGTTTTCCAGGCTTTAATATTCATGGAAATCTCAGCTGGAGATACCCACATATCCTGAATGGCTTGTATGAGCCAGTCAATCATGGACTGGTTTCCCTCATGTTGTCTTAAATTGTGAAGTCTTTGTCTCAAAGAGGGATAAGTGGTTATGTTGCTTAGCTTCTCTGCTTTTGTAGAACTTAAAATGATTCCATCTGCCCCCATATCCAATAGGCTCACAAGCCAGGTGGCCACAGGCTCCTTCATAGCTTGTTTAAATGTCTTTCCCAGTTCTAATAGTTCTTGTGCTGAGTATTCTCTGATTACCATGGTCTCCTGCACTGGGCTATTGTGATTTTCCCTTTCTTTGAATTAAAGGTCAGACCTGAGGAGCATCTCCCACTGTTGCTAGGTCACTTCCTTCTTCCACACTACCTGACTCTTCCCAGGGGTTCCAGGTTTTAAGATCCCAGGATGGGCCTTTTATCATCATTTTGATCTGGGCTTTTTTCCCTTTTGTACTCCTAGATGTAAAATGATGGCATGCCATCACCTCCATCTCCTTTTGTCTCTTATCTAATTTACTTGCAAGGTCAGAGGCCAGTACCAAAGAGGCCAGACTCATATCCCTCTCCTGCTTTCATTCTTCTGTAACACTTTCAGTTTCCCTTCTGTCTAAGGCCTCTGCCTGGGACAGGTTTTTTTATTATGAATAGCAGTGGCCAAGTGGCCTCTGCAGCTGCTTTTTGACATTTCTGTCCCTGGTGTGCTACTCCCAGAGATTGAAGAATCTTTTCGAGACCTTCTGCTGTTTTCAAGGCCTCTCCATATACATGTGGTAGACCCCACCTGTCAAGCTGGCGTGCCACCCCATGCCATCTACAAGATGGCTGCCACCCTGGGATCTCACCCATCGACCCTGACTGTTTAGAAGGTCTCACCCTAGTTACATATTTCACTGTCCACTGCATTGACCATGCCAGTGCAGCCACCCCCATCAAGCCTATGTGAATGGTCCACCTGGTTAACATTTCCTCAGCCCACACTTTCCCCTCACCTCACTTTATTTCAGGTGTTGGTCTCTTTCCACATATCAGGGATATCATCAATGCTCTTCCAAAACTCATTCGCAGATTCATGTTATCCTACTGGGCTATGCCAAATGTTAGTCAAATTCACTGCTGGGTGGTGGATGTGGCATCCAATACCCTCCTCCCATGGTCCTTGGGGAAGGCTGATCAAAAAATTCTTCAAATCCCAGTTTGAAGAAACTTAATGAGCTTATTGGACTGGCTAACTGTGCTTCGGGTGTGGATTTACTTACAGACAAGTGTGTCCCCCCCATCCATTCATGGGTGTGTTTGAAAATCCACACCCAGACATAAATCCTATGGTTTTGGACAGCCTTACAAAATGACAAGGGAGCAGCCTCATGGTTTTCCCAGCTTTTATACCCTTAGCTCATTCCCTGCGTGCAGCTACGGTCAACTGATTGGCTGAAAGATGGAAGGGGAGGGGCTTCTTTGCAGAGCATGGAAAGGAGGCAGGTCCATGGCTTGTCATCACAGGGTCAGAGGAACACCCCCCTGGTCACAACATCCTATCATAGATTGCTAGGTTCCACTCAGGCAATTCAATCCATCTCCATCTTCCCTAGCTCCTGATCAGTCAGACAGATCTGTCCATGTAGGAATCTCTTAAGTCAGATCCTGCACATTACATCTCTATCCACTCTTGTTGCCCACTCCCAGCTTGTCCCTGCCAGCCTCAGACCCAGGCAGACTCCAGTTCCGCGGTGTCAAATCCCTAGACTAGATCCCTAACCTACACTATGTAAACACCTTACCATTGACTGCTGAGTACCTACTCAGGCAGTACCCCCAACTCTGCCATCTTCCCTGCCTTCCGATCTGCTGGATAGATCTGCCCAGCCTGGACTCTGGTAAATCTATGCCACCCACTTCTCTCTTTTCCATTACACTTGCCCATTACCACCCTATTCCTTGCCAGCCTGTACCCAGGCAGGCTCCTATTCCTCTCCCTCAGATCCTTGGAGCAGCTACATAATGCAGACTAACTAAACTCCCTAGGATAGACTCCATTGACTTCTGATCTGTCTGACACAGACCAGCCCTCCTACTAACCTGTCTAGCATACCTACTACCATGTCCCACCATCCACTCAGGCCAGTCTACCACCCAGCAAGAACCTGAAACACACACCAGTGTCAAACCTGACCAAAAACCAACCAAGCTACATGAACAACATAAAAAAGAATCAAAATTAAAATACAAAAAGAAAATTAGAAGTTTCTACTGGACCCAATCAACAAAGAACATCCACATGCCCAAACAGCAATGCAAAAACACAAATAATATGAAAAACCAAAGAAATTATGTGCCCAACAAAACCCGATGTGAACCACACTGAGGAACATCAAGATGCAGAATTTAAAAGAACAATCATAAACATGATCAAAGAATTATGAAAAACAAACAACTCAAAGAGGAAAGGAATAAATCTATGATGGAAGTCCAAGAATATATACATATGTGGCTTAATGAAATATCACAAACAATTCATTACTTGAAAAATAAGTTAACCAAAGAGATAGAAATAGTGAAATAAACATGGGATTGAAAAACTCAATAAACCAGTTAGAAACAACAGGAGAACGCCTCAGAGCAGAATGAAAGAAATGGAGAACAAAATACAAAGACTGGATGATAAAGTTGAAGATCTGGGCTATAAACCTTATAATCAGCTCAACACTCAAAGATGCCCTAGTGACTACATGAAGTCATGGCGATTAAACAACACACTCCTGAGCAATAAGTAAGTCTAAGAAGAAATTAAGAAAGAAATAAAAGTATTCTGGGGACAAACTAAAAATAAAAAAAAAAAAAAAAAAATCTTCTGGGACAACTTAAAAGCAGTCCTAAGAGGGAAGCTCATTATTAGTGCCTACATTAATAAACCAAAAAAGCACATGCAAATGACTTAACAGTGCAAGTCAAAGTTCTGGAAAGGCAAGAACAACCCAACCCCAAACGTAACAAAAGAGGAGAAATAACAAAAATCAGAGCATAAATTAATGAAATAGAAACAAAGAGAAAAACACAAAGAATTATTGCATCTAAGACCTGGTTCTTTGAAAGTTTAACCAAGATAGAAGGATTAATACTCCTTATAAAGTGGTGGGTTACAATATTAACTTAACAAAATCAGTAGCCTTTCTATATAACAATAACAAGCAATCAGAAATAGCCCTCAAGGAAACTCTCCCAGTCTCAATAGATTCAAAAAACATATTTAGGAATAAACATAACTAAAGACATTAAAGAGTTCTACAATGAAAATTTTAAATCTCTAAAAAAGAGATAGAGGAAGACCCTAGGAGACGTAAAGACCTACTATGCTCATGGAGTGGTAGACTCAATACTGTGAAAATGACAATTTTACCAAAAGCAATTTATAGATTCAGTACATTCACAATCAAAATACCCACAACATTCTTCACAGAACTTGAAAAATTCAACCTAAAATTTATATGGAATCACAAAAGACCCCAGAGAGCCAAAGTTATCTTGGGCAAAAGAACAACTCTGGGGGGATCCCCCTACCAGATTTCAGATTATATTACAGATCCAGTGGCCTGAAAGCAGCCTCTTCCTGTGTTCATGAAACAGCCCTGATTCTTACAATCTTTCTCTCCCAAATTTCACCATGGTCCCTGAATCACGGGTGAATGAGTTTGAGTATAGGAGTCCCATTCAATGATACATACTCTGCAGTCCTTTATTCTTTAAAACATGGTCAGTTGTGGCCTTCTTCATGCATCTCAGTATGTTATAAAGAAGGTTTACCAGTGAGAGTTGAGAGATGCGTTAGTTTTCAGGCTACTTCTTGTTCTGCCTTGTTCCATAATCTTAGGTGTAGAGGTTCAACTGTAGATGTGTCACCTAGAACTTGGCTTCTCTCATGTGTATTCTCTGTGTCTGATCAGTTGTGGAATCTGCAGTAGCCTCCGTCTGTTGTAAAAAAGCTTCTTTGCTGAGTGGTATACAGTATGCTTGCCTGTAAATGTAAGGATCCATATTTAGCATATGGTAAAAATATTCATTTTTCTACAGATATGAAAGGGATAGAGTTTTTTCTAGGACCTATGTCCTCTCTTGCCATGTGCTTTTGGCTGAGTTTACCATGCCGCACATGAGTTCACTCCCATTGAGAGGGCTTTAATTCCAATTAGACAGCTGTTGATTGCTCCCATATAACAGTGCCACCACTGTACCAATAGAGATAGCTTGCTGTGCTGTCATTATGGTTATTAGGATTTAGGGATGGTTTGGACCCTTGATGTTTTTCTCTCTTGGTTGTTTGCAAATTATCATCTAGCATTGTGACAGCTAAATTTTGCATACAAAACCTCCAGGCCAGTTCTTGCTCCATTCCTCCAAGTCCTGGATCCAAACTTTGTCCTGTCTTAAGCAGTAGTGACTTATCTACTAAACCCGGGAGATAACCAAGAGGTTTGGCAATAGCCTGTGTTATTTTGGTAGTCTTTTTAACCACTCCCACAAACCACTTAAGGGGAGGTCTTCTGTCTGGCACTGTTTCCTTGCCAAGCCATTCCCAGGTATACATATGCACTACCGTTTAGAGACTGTATGGGCATTTCTCATGGGTTAAAGGGCCATCACATTTCCCTCTGGGATTCCTTGTCCTGCCCATTCATTCATTTCTACATGTTACACACCAACCTGGCCTTTATCATCCCTCTCCATTCCTAGTGCCCCCATATACCCACCCTCCCCAATAACATCTGCCTCCCAATATTCCCCTCTTTGACCTATTCTCAGCTTAATGTGTAGAATACATGAAGTCTGGTGGGGGATCAGGAGAGATCTAAATTAAAATCTAAATTTGATTAAAGAAATATTGTATGAATATACTACATCTCAATAAACAGTTTTTAAAAAGAGATACTTATATCTGAAGACGATATTTAGGCTGGGCTTGGTGTTGCACACCTATAATCCCAGCACTTAGGAATTTGGGGGAGGTGGATCACTGTTAGTTTGAGGTCAGCCTGGTCTACATAGCAAGTTCTGAGTCAGCTGGGGTTACAGGGAGACACTTTCTCAAGAAGACAAAAAACAACAAAAATACACAAACAGACAAAAAGTGAATAAAAAATTTCAGGGATGGTCAGTTAACTCAATGGGTAAAAGCAATGCCATAAAATCTTAACAAACTGACTTTGATACCTGGAACTCACATAAAAAGCTGAATACTGTAAGTCAATACTGTAATTCTGAAATTTCAGCAATCCTAATTGGGAAAAGTAGACAGAGATAAGAGAATTTTACAGAACTTCTCGGACCAGCCATCCTGAAGTCCACAGACCAGAAGAAACAACAAAGCAGAATGAGAGAACTGATCATGAAAGTTGTTAACTAACTTCCACATGTGTGTAACGATACTCATGTGAAACCATACTTGCATACTCTCTTAATTACTGTTCTGTTACTGTGATAAAACCCTGTGACCAAGTCAATTTATTTAGCTTACCCTCAGTGACATACTTCCTCCAGCATGGTCACAAGTTCTAAGACTTCTCCAAACAGCTCCATCAACTGGGGACAAAATGCCCAAAAACTTTGAGCCTATGGTTTGAATTATCATTCAAACCACCAGATTACAGTCCCTGGCCCCCATAGGCTCAGGACCATATAAAATGTAAAATGCATTTAGTCTTAAAAATCCCCATAGAGTCTCAATACTATTCAAATTCCACAGTTTAAAGTCTCTTGTGACACTCAGGCCCTGCAAAATTAAAAGACAATTTACATATTCCCAACATACATTGGAACTGATTACACATTTCCATTCCAAAAGGAACAGAGGCATATTGAGGAAACATTGGACTAAAACAAGACACAAAACCAGCAGGGCAAACACCAAATCCAGTAGCTCCATATATGACTTCTGTGACTTTACTTCCAAAGAGTTTAGATTTTTCAACTTAGCCACAGAAAAGCTCTTAGGCTGTGGGCAGAGAATAGCCAGACTCTTTACTAAGATATTAAAGTTTCTGTTTAAGTCCTTTTGTCCCTCTGGAAA
>NW_008352672.1:15420-17329 GCF_000622305.1 Nannospalax galili | reverse complement strand
GCTATAGATGGTAAATTGGATTGCTGAGGCTTCCAGTCTTGTGTACCGAACAACTGTCATGTTCTCAGCCTCTCCAGTGTAAGGGCAACTATTGTTGGATTACAAGAATCAATCATATATTTCAGTCTAATATATTCCATACATATGTAATTATATATATATATATATATATATGATTTCATTTTATTAGATGTGTTCCTCTAGGGAACTCTAATGCAATCCTCTTTTCACAGGTACAAAGTATTTCTGCCATTGTAGTTCAAAAGTATCTTAAAGTTGTACAAAGCGAGAATGGTATCGATTCAATAGGATGTGCCCACTCACTACTAAAGACATAATATAATGAATAATGCTGTGTTGATGGTCGGTGCCAGGGTCATGTACTGAGCAGCAGCCTCCCTTTCTCAGAATAGAAAGTTTGATGAGCTTTCCTCTCCTCAGAGTTTACCTGTTCCTCACAGATCCAGAGTCCAGACAAGTAATAGAAAGTTTGATGAGCTGTCCTCTCCTCAGGGTTTACCTGTTCCTCACAGATCCAGAGTCCAGACAAGCTTCACACAAACCCTCCAGGAACATGATGTTGGTGAAAGAAGCTGAAGGAAAACCCCAATTGTATCTTGGTCTTGTTCCTTTTTGGAGACAATTGATCTTCCGGATCCTGGAGTGATTCTGACTTTTTTGTTTATTCTAATTCACATTCCAGTTTTGAAGGAAGCAGCGGAGCTTAATGTTGAAGTCATTAGGACCACGACAACTCTGCAGTTTCAGGCAGGCTGAGGAACTGTGGAAAATATTACCAAATGGGAGAAAGGGGTGGGAGGCAAACATGAAAGCTAAATAAAAACTAGTAATGCAGTGTCGTCCAATCACTGGTAAGGCATGATTGAAGCCGACAGATTTTTTTTTTTTTTTTGGTCTTTTTGAGACAGGGTCTCCCTGTAGCCCCATCTGTCCTGGATTCACTATGTAGAGCAGGTTGGCCTCAAACTCACAGACATCCGCCTGTCTCCTGAGTGCTGGGATTAAAAGCGTGTGCCACCATGCCCAGCTGAAACCCATAGATTTTTATTAAGATGGTTCTATAAGTAACACACATGCTTAGAAACAGTACTATCTTTGTGTTTTGAAAATAAAAGGGTAACATGCAAAATAACAGTGACTATGAAGGGATTGCAAAGTGATATTTTAAATTAGTGTTTCTGATAAATGTTCTAATACTTTAAACAAAACCATATGTTATAGAAATATTGTAAGTATAACAAAATTTTTTTCTAACTTCCAAAAAAACGCATTTACATTTAAGAGGAAGTCTTAAAAGCTCCACATTCTAATATTTACTATGCTTTGTTTAAAAATGGTATTGTATGTAATTGTAATATAGTAACAACACCAAAAACTTAACTACATACCTATGCCTCCTTCATAGTCACTGTTGATGAGTGTCCCCCAAAATGTAGCAAAATGGGTCACTGGCATAAACAAATTATCTGCTACACAATTTGCAATGCCCTGGTCTGATTTGGGACACATGAGGACATTACCTACATGAATTAATAAGGTGAAACAGACCTGTGACTGTACCCAGTCCAGCCCTGTTCTGGCTTCTAGGTAAAAAAGAGCACTGTGAATTTTTTCAAGGTCCGAGGAATTCCCCCAAATTGACCACTTGGACACTGAGTCTCAGCAAAAAGAAGCACTTTATTGAGGCCAACCAGCTGGGGACACAGACAGTCTCAGGAGAGAGCTGTACTGAGACCCCTAGCACTGAAAATGCAGGGCCTTTAATCAGAAAAACCACAAAAAACACAAAGCAGGGAATGTCCATAGAAACTATACACAGAATTATCAAGAAAGGATTGGAACAATCTAGGGCTGATTTCCAGAGACTTTACCTATACAGCCATTGGCT
>NW_008352672.1:13148-14280 GCF_000622305.1 Nannospalax galili | reverse complement strand
AGAATGGATGACATTAAATGCAGAGCAATGTTTAAAAGAATTTCCTGCAGCACACAATTGCCTTATTACTCAAAAATTTCCAGAAAGCAGAATACTAGCTCCGATATTTATTTACCCATTTATTTTGTTATTTTATTTTATGTGTATGAGTGTTTTTAATTACCTCATTTTGTTTTGATTTTTTTTTTTTTGACTCATGGTCTCACTATGTAGGTCTGGCTTGCCTCTAACTCTTTATGGATACCGGTCTGGCCTCAAACTCAAAGAGATGTGCTTCCCTTTGCCTTCCAACTACTGGGATTAAAGGAATGAATCACTACATCTGATTTTGTGTACATGAGTGTATTGTTTGCTTGTAAGTGTACCATGTAAGTGCAATGTCTATGGATACCAAAAAGTGATTTTATATTCCCTTGAACTGGAGTTATAGAGGACTGTAATCTGTCATATGGTGGCTAGGAGCTGAAACTAATTCCTCTGTAAGAGCAGCAAGTACTTTTAACCTCTAAACCATTTCTCCAGGCTGCTATTTCATATTTCTAGCAAGTCCCCTATTGTATAGATGCTGTTCTTGACTACTGGACTGATTTTAAAGATACTGCATTTTTCTTATATGACTTCATATACAGTTGCTCAATGGTGGCCTCTCCCATGAGATTTGAGAGAAATAGAGAATGTGACATCCACCAGCAAATGGAGATGGATGCACACAGGAGGAAGATTTTCAGATCACCAGTATGGTGTTGCACTCATAATGTGGCATCAGCACCACATTCCTCAGGAACAGGGACAGGGAGGTCTCGGGAGCATTTGCTTAGGCAGCCAAAACTTTCATTGATAGGTCAGCTCTAGCATCTAATAAAGAAAAGGAATATCCATCTTCTAATATCAATGTAGTCTCTGCTTTTAAAATGTATTTAATTGATGTTTTCCTGTGGGAACACATATTATTAGGCAATACAATTGCATCAGATGTAGTAATCTCTAAAATTAATGAAATTAAGATGGGAAAGCTATTCCTCTGGTACTGAGGAAGAGGAAAATTATAGAGATTTAGGATGCAAAGAAATTTCCAGCTGCTTCTGTTAATACCTGTGAATGCCCTTCAAAGCCTGTATGTCCTCATTCTATG
>NW_008352672.1:10359-11591 GCF_000622305.1 Nannospalax galili | reverse complement strand
CAATGTTAAGAGATGTGAGGAGGATGAGCTCCCTTCATCACTCTGCTAAGAATATTCATGTCTCTGCTTAGTGTTTCCTGGATGCTTCAGGTTATGACTTCTGCCGTTTCTCTGGTCTTCACTCAAATTATTGTCTCCAAAAGTAGAGGTCCTCTCACTGCCAAGTACTCATTAATAACCTTGAGTATCTTTTTCCTCTAAATCTTAATTTATACCACTATCAAATTTCATCAAGCTCCTAATGAAATGCTGTTCTCAGTGGCTACGATTAATAGAGAGCTCAGTAGAGTTATAAAGGAAGCTTGTAGAAATGAAAGAGAAGTTTTCATGGGAAACTGTAACCACAAAGGAATTAAAAGTGTCTCAACTTCTTGGCTCAGATGTCAGAGGGCTGAAGCAAGAAGACCCTCTGTGAAGAAGTCAGAGAAGGTGAAGTAGATACACATGTAGTTCTATAAAGATGGCCAATGAACACGTTAGTGATAACAAAGTATAGCAGTCATGTGGAAATAGGCAGGTCAACATGGCTGCCAAGGAAGTGAAGGGGATTGCAACAACTGGAGATTGGTTTTCAACAGGTTTAATAAGTAGATTAATATGCAAATGGAATTCTGTGCTAAGAAAAATATTTAAGTATTTGAAAATGAATGTTTATTTGTGCATTCTGAACATAAAAGAAGAAATAACGACTTAAACTGTTATTTTAGATAAAAACAAGAAACAGTGTCTCTGTGAATATTAAAGAAGTTCATAGATAATGTCTCCTAGTATATAATGGAGTTATCCCTTCAATCATCAGAATATTTTTAAACTATTTTATTTATTTTAGAATTTTATACAATGCATTTTGACAATACTAAAAATCCCACCTCCATTTCCACTCTACCAAACTCCCACAACCCCCACCAACTTCATTTGCTTTAATATTATTTGCCTTTTTAAGAGGCTTATTGAGTAGAATATGTGTGTTCCAAGTACTCTTAGATGTGGACCTATCCCTTGCAGTCTGGTCATGCTACCAGATGTCATGCCAGTAAGGAAAACTAGCTCACCATCTCCCAACATGTATCAATAAGCATACATTCTCAGTTAGGGATGGTACTTCCTGTGCACCTCTCTCATTCATGCTGGGTCCCGGCAGAGTTCTCATACATCCTGTCAGGAATACTTGAGTTGATATATGTAACTATCCTTTGGTATCCAGACAACACAGTTTCCTTATATTCATTATG
>NW_008352672.1:7441-10184 GCF_000622305.1 Nannospalax galili | reverse complement strand
TACTTCCAAAACTTAGGGAACATTACAAAGAGGGCCCCAAAAGATCTTAAGAACCAAAATTGTTGGATGGTTACAAGAAACAGTTTTCCAGACAGCTAGTCAGTCATATGAAATCACAGCAAGGTTGACACCATTCACAAGTCCCCTGCAAGCTCAAATCAGAAAAATATCCAAGTAAAGACATGAGGAAGTGGTTATAAATCTTCATCATCACCTAAGTAAATTCTGCCACAAGAGGTCATATTTTGTCAAGCCAATTGTTATTGTAGCTTACAGGGGTCAGAACTGGTAAGGTTCATAATTACCTTTCCTGCCAGTAACATGCAAAACATATTCTAGTTCTATGAAAACTAGTCAGCAGAGATGTATCTTTGAATTCAGTATCAGTTTGATTTATCCTTGTTTGTTCTACAATTCAAGTATGTATGTAGTATCTTCAGCAATTTTACCATCAGAGTCTGGTGGGTAACCAAGTGCAATGACAATAGCTACTACTGTTTGAGGATGTGTGTCACGAAAGGAGCTTCTTTGGAAGATATCCACGTTACTCTTTCAAAAGACATTTAGTGTTAGTGCTCTATCTTCTGCTTTACCCTCCTTTTCACCACATAATTAAACTCATATTATTCTTAATTATCATTTCTCCTTTAGATCACAGCCTTCAGTCTCCTTTCTCATGAACCACTCCCAAAGACCCCTTATCCATTTCCCCATCTGTAAGGATTTTTCTATGGAAATCGCGTATCTATAGATTCAAAGCTGGGGACAGGACCCAGAGTAACCAGGACCCACATGGTGGCTACCAACCCTCTGTAACTCCAGGCCCAGTGGATATGTCACCCACTTCTGATTCAAAAAATATCATAAGATCATGTGGGCACTGCGTGACACAGGTGGACTTACATCCATACAGACATAACACTCATACATGTAAAATAAAAATAAAATTTTAGAGATTCAAAGATAGCATTTATTTATGAGGGAGAACATGCAAACTGAGTTTCTTTATCTGGGTTTCCTCACTTAGAATGATTTCCAGTTCTATTCATTTACCTGGAAATTTCAAATTTTATTTTTCTTAACAGGTGGATGATATTTCATTGTGTATATGTACCATACTTTCATTTTCCATTGATAAATGCATTCAGCAAAATAGCAGAATATAAAATTAAAACAAAAAACCTGTAGCCTTCTTATATACCAGCAACAATATAATAAGAATGTCAGTAGGGAAATGATCTGAGTCACGCTAGACTCAAATCACATAAAATATCTTTGAATAAGTATAAGGAAAGGAATGACTATGCTAAAATTTTAAGAAATTGAATAAAGACATTTAAGAAGATACCAAAAGATGGAAAGATCACACATATTCATGGATAAATACAATTAATATTGTCAAAATGGTCAAAGCCTGCTAAAAGCAGCCTACAAATTTAACACAATCCTCACTAAAATTCCAGCAGAACTCTTCAAAAGAATGAAAAAATGAAAAAATAACTTCACATTTCATATGAAAATGTACAAATTTTAGAATATCTAAAATAATCCTGCAAAACAAAAGGAAACATAGTCATTGTCCTCCTTCAATTCAAATTGTATTGCAGAACTCTCATAAAACCAGAAGGAAATGTATTAGTGCAAAAGCCTACATAAAAATACATATGAAATATATATGATTGCATGCATATAGCTGAAAGCTATCCATAACAACAACCACAAAACTCCACAGTACCATGCAAGGGAAACCTATCTTGTGTTGTTGGTCAGGGTATCTAAGGTACTGGCAAAAGAGTACAGTAAATTGCCACAGATCTTGGTTGCATGCCAGAATTTAAAGGTAAGAGCTTATTGCTGAAGGTAAGACATATTTCAAACACAGGACTTGGAGCAATCTAGGGGGAACTGACCTGGAAGCCTCCTCCTTGGAGAGTAGTTCTCATTGTATCAGATAATACTATGCAAGCTACCGAGAGAAAAATTATAAATAATCCTTCACAGCTGTAAAGCCTACAAATCATGAGGATGGACAACCCAGCAGGTAGTCTCTATCTGTGTAGGAGTAGCACTTTTACCTTGAAATAGACAACAGCTCTCTGATTGTACTTAAGGTCTTCTCAATGAGAGGGAACTCATGTATAGTACTGTAAACATAGCCAACTACACATGTGGATACGGCACAGGACATAGACAAAATCTACAATTTTCAAAATCCTAGACCAATATAATTTCTTAATATAATTGAAATTTGAATCCTTATATTTACAGAGAATTTTACATTGCACCAATCATCAAAGGATCCCTTTGGTAACAGATGGAGAAAATTACAAAGTTTCACAATTAGTCAAACACAGAGAATAAGTGTCTTTGAAGTATCTATATCTAATTGACACATCTACAGCGTTTTTCAAGATCTACACATAAGGTTCAGGTAATATAGTGTAACGGAGGCGGTGTGAAAAGAACATTACTGCATCTCTCAACTCTTACCAATGATGCTTCTACATGCAGCAGATGGGTGACTCAAGAGTTGCTGCTTCTCTGAAAAGTCCCAATTAGCATGGGTGATGATTCCAAATATCCCCATTAGTAGAGCCCTCAACTGAACTCCATGTAGCTTTGGATGAATATTGTGTCTAGGGAATGGAAAAGGAAATGGGTGGTTAGAATATTAGGTGAACATCAATGACTTCCTACAACCTACTAAGGAATATGTACAGACCCCAAATTGTGTGAATTAATA
>NW_008352672.1:6633-7411 GCF_000622305.1 Nannospalax galili | reverse complement strand
TGAAGATGTCCACACCCATATTATGTACTATTTTTATTAGAAGACTTTTATTATTTTCTCAGCATTATTTCTAGTAATTAATCTGATTGTGTTTTTATAATCACTAATTAAATATTAGTAGGCTATGTAGAAATTTATTAATTTCTTTTGTTTTCAAAGTTATAACAAATTCTCAAAGTATTTTCTAATGAAGCAATGAATTTCAGTGTTGTCTGTTACAAGCTCTTTTTTCATTTAAAATGTTATTAACTTGGATCATTTCCCCCGTTTTATTGCCTAGGCATTTTCCTGAAATATTTAACAAATGTAAAACAGCTTGTCCCAAATCTGTCCATCTTACCCACTGATCTTTAGACTCACCCTCATTCCAGCCTCAAACATCAAACTCAACAGAAATTTCCTCTAAATAATATTGAGTCTGTTAATCCAAAAGCAAGAAAGCCCTCTCTTTCCTTCATACTTTCTAGTTTATATAATGCAAGTCATAAATACATGTTACACACATTCAGAATAATTTAAGCCACTTGAGATCTTTCCTAATATAATGTTGTTCTTTATTTAATTTTCAAACTGTGATTAGCAGAATATTCAGTTTCCATTGTGTGAAAGTTGTATCTATGAAACTGACAAACTGCTGCAATGTATATGTTTTCTAGCCTACTGCTATCATTAAAAACACTGATTTAAACCATCATGGGGAGGAAAGGGTTTATTTCATCTCATACATCCATGTGAGAGTCCAGTCCATCACTGAGGGAAACCAGGGCAGAAATGTTGA
>NW_008352672.1:1267-6422 GCF_000622305.1 Nannospalax galili | reverse complement strand
GTATGACAAATTGACAACTGAACCTATTCAGCAAAATATGTAACTACAAAGCCAATATTTCATGTCATTTCCAAGCCATTTGAGGAATCTTTAGTATCAGTACATTTCAGTGGTCAACATGTACATTCCTAGCAGAAGATAAACAAGGATATACTTTAACATCTTGGTTTACTTATCATATTGTAAGCAAAAGATGTTTTTTGCTAAATCTGAATTTTGTTTCAGAGATTTTTCTATACAAAGTGTTCCCCAGTCAATACTATGGAATGTTGTCTCATATTTCTAAGAACATGAAATCTTTAATAGAGAGAATATGTGTCCTAGATTAGCTTTGTTCTTTCTGAGCGAAGGGCCCAGCTTTACCTTGCTGAGAGTTCTCCTTGAGAATATGTGTGCTAGATTAGCTTTGTTCTTTCTGAGCGAAGGGCCCAGCTATACCTTGCTGAGAGTTCTCCTTCAGAAAAATGTGTCTTTGATTTCAGATCACTTCAGTTGTGGTGGTCTATTATGAATTAAAAGAAAACTAATGAAATAGTAAATATTAATATATAGCAACAGGATTGCAAAATTATAAATTATTTTTAGTGATTTTAGTTTAGTATCTTGTGAAGGATATACATTTAGGGAGAGCACAGAACCCATAGAGGGGCAAGTTGAAAATGGAAGATGAGCATCATAGCACGTGCTCTCTAGCACAGAGCTTTGGTGACAAATCAGAGCCAACATGAGAATATGAGCCTATGCAGGAAAGATGTACTGAAGACACTTTTGGTTATTTTGAGAAATTTTACTTTAAAATGATGGAACTTTTGGGCCGGACATGGTGGCCCATGCTTTAAACCCAGGACTCAGGAGGCAGAGGCAGGGGTGAGTTCAAGGCCAGCCTGGTCTACATAGTAAGTTCCAGGAAAGCTGGGGCTACAGGGAGACCCTGTCTCAAAAAGACCGAAAAAAAAAGAGATGGAACTTTTTTCCTTCATATTTAAAACTCCACCATGCAAGGGCTTTTGGCATCTGGAAAAAAACAAGGAGTAGAAAAAAATTGGGGATGCTAATGTAAAAAAGGAAAAAAAATACAAAACTGATTTTAAAAGACTTTCAAAATTACATAAAGGTTAATTTAAGAATTTGCTCTTTCATAGTTTGACTTCTTTGCTCAAGCAAGTTTAGGAAACTATAATAGAGACGCCTAAGTGGTTAAGGACAACTGAGACATTGAGACTCTGTAAGCAACAAACGGGTGGATTTTATGGATACTTAAATGCTATGGCAGGAAGCTCCTTTCCCTTTGGATAGCAATCCATCAATCCACTGATTACCATCAGCCTCCACGGAGTTGAATGGTAAGACAAAAGTGTTTCTGTTCCAGAACTATTGCTAATGAGTTGAGCTGGAATCCTTAATCTGTGGATGGATGTTCTATAGATTAGGAGTTTGGGAAGGTTTCACGTTTTCTTTTCATGCCAGTTCATAATGTGGGCTGGTTGATAGTGTTATTCGTTATACTGATGCTTTGACTGGCCTTGCAGGAGATGGCAGCACTGTTCTCAGGAGACAAACTTAATGAGGCTGGAGACAGTCAGCATAATTTCTGTAGTAAAGCCTGAAATGATGAGCACTTAAATCAGCAGTAACACATGCATTGACAAGGTCCCATTGTAGATTCATTGCATTGATGACACTGGTAAACATGATGACAAACATCACTCTGAGTCAGCAGAAAACAAAATATGGTTGAAAAATGAGTAACTTACAACCAATGCACCAACATTTTACTTTTTTTTTTGGCTTAAACTAAAAAATTTTATTTACTTAAAGGTCAGAGATGGTGGTAGGCCCCACAAAGCATTCTTCAGAAGCACAGCACGTGAAGGGGACTTCCCAACAGTGAACCCTGAAGGGGCTGGTGGAAGGTGGGGCTTCCCTGCCACAACACTGAGGTGGAGACGCTGTAAGATCTGAAGGTTTGAAGACCTGTGGTTGGAGACCATCACACTTTACTTTTAATGGCAAATTATGTAGAGACAGGGAGAGCAATGTTGGTTATGGTGAGTATGCCCAATGCTTCCCTCCATCCCTCCCTCACCTGGAACCCAGAGCATCAGCATCCACAATAGCAAAGGTGGCCCTGATCCATTTAGACCTGGACTAGATGCTGCATATAAAGAAGCTTTGAACCATCTATATTATAGTCTAATCACAAACTGAAGATTAATTTACAGTTGTTGAATTAATGCTTTGAATTCACACAGTGTGAGTTTGGACTATCAAAATATTTCCAAGTATAGCTCTCACATTTTCCATGGTGTTTTCTGAGCATTCCTGTTGAAACTTCATTGTTTCTACAGGACCAAGATTGAGAATGAACCATTGTTTTTCTTATGGAAGAATAAAAGACATTTCAATTTCAGCTATGCTTTTATTATCTCAAAATTAAGATTTTTGCCTCATTTCAAACAATAAAGCAGTTTAGTTGTGATGATCTCCAGAAAGCTAATTGATTTTCTTTTATAACATTTTCATTGATTTTTTTGTAAGTTTCATAAAATGTATTTTGACAGTATTCAGAAACTCTCCCTCATCTTCTCTTAGACTAACACCTGCCTTCTTATGGCTCCCTAATTCCTGTCCTTTAGTATTTTTAAAGAGCATTTTATTTGTTATTTTTATTTTATGTGTCCAAGTGTATTGTCTGCATGTATGTGAGTGCACCTGTGTTGTGCAATGCTGCAGAAGTCAGAAGAGGGTGTCGGATTCCCTTGGAACTGGAGGTAAGGCTGGTTCTTAGCCACCATGTGGGTGCTGGAATCAAACCTGGGTCCTCTGCAAGAGCAGTAAGTGCTCTTAGCCGCTGAGCCATCTCTCCTTTAGTAGTTTTAAGACTCATAGATTCTGATTTGCGTTCCTCAAATGTTCTACAGTATGGGTTCATTCCCTGGAGCCAGATGTACCCACCTGACCTCATACACTAAGAAAGCTGATTTTCCATCCACCAACAGCTATAAATTGCCAGTAATTCCTCAGGTAGGGCTATGGCTTCATGCCAGTCTCCTCCCTCCTTGTTTGGTTTTGCCTGGCTTGGGCTTGTGCATGGTTTTCTGCATGCTGTCACAAGCACTGTGTTCATATGTTCAGTACTTGGTTGTGTCAGGAAAAAATTCTTTCCTTGGGTTCATCCTCTATCTCTGATTCTTAAAATCTTTCTGTCACCTCTTCCACAATGATCCCTGAACCTTTGTAAGAGAATATATTCAATGCATGAAACATTTAATGCAGAGCACTCTGAAGCTTCTTATTTTCTTTGTATTGACCAGCTGTGATCTCTGTGTTGTCATTTGTTGTAAAAAGAAATTCAGAGATTCACTAACCTATAGGTACAAAAGTATGTCATTAGGAATCGGTTTAATACTCTGTTTAGCAGCATAACTGTAGTAAGTTTTTCCCTATAGCCTGTGATCTACCTAGTCACAAGATCTACATCCTGAAAACACTGCCACATCATATGGACTTCATCTTATGAAGCAGGCCTTAATCATTATCAGAATGTAATTGGATCCTCTCACATCATTCATGCACCAGTGGGCTTATATTGCCAGGCCAGTCATTATTGTCACCCACCCAGGTTTAACTACTGGGTAAGTTTGATGATTACTCTTCTGATAGCATTCACAGAACCTACCACCACACGAATGCTATGCAATACAGATGAATTTTGAGGTCAGTATCATTTTTTATTTCTCTGTGTTAGTTTTACAACTCACATATGTAGTATTCAGTAATAGGTTCATACTATTAAGGTCTGGAGGGCAATCAAAGGAATGACAATAGCCAATATTGTATTAAGATCTACAGGAACTCCCTGGTGAAAAACTCCAAAACAGGAAATCCATTTCTAACTGAGCTTTCTTAGTTGCTCCCCTGTGGTGTCTGACAGGGGCATTGTTCTCCATTATAAGGTAACTCCATTTAAACTTTTTATATGTGCATATGTATATGTTTTAAGAACTTACTATAGTAATAGGTTTCTATGTAAAGATCTCAAAAGGCCTTTAGTCTTAACTATCCCTCCCCATACTCCTTCCTTTATGTTGACCACTCCTTCCCTACTTCATTTATCCCTTCCTGCTCCATTATTCCCCTCTCCCCTTTTATAGTACTGTATTCTTTCTCCTTACCAATGAATCCCATACTTTATGGCACTCAACTAGTTTATTGACTTCTATGGCCTTTGTAATGCAAATACTTAAAAATTTAAAACTAACATCCACATATAAGGATCAATAGTTTTAATTTTAAATTTATCTCGTGCTTCAGTTGGAGAACTCAAAGATATTTCAGAACATCCAAACAGAAAGTTGATATTTCCCATTTGTCCCAATAAATTTTCTACTTCCCAGTCTCTGTTTGACATGTCCGCACTCTCTTCATGATCTACTGCTCCTGAAGTGGGTAGACAATCCATATAACACATCTTAATGTGAATTTTGTGTAGTTTACAAAGAAACAAACACCAGGAACTCAGCTCTGGGCAGCAACACAGCAGCCCACCATTCCTAATTGCTTTTGCCCAAGGTCTGCCTCATCTCAGGTCCCTGCCTGCCTAAGGCCCCAGAGTTCGATGTAGTCCACTGGGTCCTCACAAGGGCCCCCAGTGCCACATGGGGTCCAGGGCAGGCTGGCTCACACCTGCTCCCTGTTCCCCGCTTCCCAGAATGTTGCCATTTCCTGCCAAACTAGGCTGGACCCTCTTCCCAGGGTGCTTTATGCTCTTCAGAGGAACTTGGGAGGAATAAATCATTTTCCGGCTACACCATTGTGACAGACATTCTATAGTATCTCCTTTTACAGCCTGGTCTAAGATTTATGATGCTTTGTTGCTATGGTTTCTCCTTTACAGAGAGTACTTGGAGGTAAATTTAACTAGCGTATTCTTGGTTAAATGCCAAATGAGCAAACAAACAAACAAACAAAAAGCTGTTAGATTTGGAGCCACAGAGATTGCACTGAGCAGAAGTCAGTTTCTATTCATCATCATGACAATGGAAAGCATATTTCTTGCAACCTCTTTTCTTTCTATGATTTCTTGTAGAACTTCTAAAAGAAGTATTGTATTCCCCAGGGGTTCTTGTTCCTCCAAGGGGAGGGGCCTGCTTCA
>NW_008352672.1:0-1228 GCF_000622305.1 Nannospalax galili | reverse complement strand
CAGGAGCAGGGAGCTACGAGTAATGTGGGAGCCATAGGCATGTGAACCAGGCTTACTCAAGGACAGAATGGCCTGACACTTATGGACCTGGGGGAAGAATGTTGGCCCCTGATGCTTGAGCGATTGCTAGTGTGACTATGGGCCTGGCACAGGAGCAGTGTGTTATGGGGTGCCAGAGGAGTCGCAGGAGCTGAGCCATGTGGGGCTAGGCACTGTTGGGTGTAAGATACTCCCCTCTCTACCCCCCATGATAATAATAAATGCACATAAAGATATGTTACATGGTTAGCCTAATAGCACAAGTGACTCTGGTGACAAGTGTTCTTCCATGAGATTACAAATCAGAAAATTATGATGTAATAATTGACATATCCAGGCAGATGCATCAAGAGAACTATAAGAAATGATGGGTTTAGAGCTGTAGTGAGATAATTAGTTTACTAATACAATTACAGTTTGATGTGTGTGTGTGTGTGTGTGTGTGTGTGTGTGTGCTTCTATCTGTCCCTCCCATCCCCTTGTGTGTGTGTGTGCTTCTATCTGTCCCTCCCGTCCCCTTTGTGTGTGTGTGGTGTGTGTGTGTGTGTGTGTGTGTGTGTATTCACTTCTCTGGTATCATGTATCTCACAGTTGAAGCCAAAATCCAACTAGGTAAGTAAAAATAATTTCTTTTATTCTGGCCATGAGAAGCATTGTCATATTTTTCTTGTTGGGTTTGTGAGAAGAAAGGCATTTATAATGCAGGAAGTTTCTATGACTCTTTTCTGGGTCAAAACCTTCCATTGACCTTCAAAGACTGTCAAACAGAAACTGTACCTGAGGAAAGACTATCTGAACAACGAGGTTATCTGAGCCTCTCACTTCTACTTCCCTGTGAGGCTTATGTTATACATTGCATCTCTGTGAGAAGAAACTCATCATGCTAGACAAAAATAAGTTGCAACATCTTCAGACTCCAGGCTACTGATCATAATAGAATACTGAGTTCCAGACCACTACCACTGAAACTCCTTGGGACACCAGATTCCAAATCAGATCATGGTAGACCAGGCTTTCCTGGTAGAACAGGAACTTTCCCTGTTTTCTGATGAAACCAAGCTAAATACCTACTAATGTCCTTACTTGTCCAGCAAATGATGGCAGTACTTTCTCCTAGAAATTCCAATGGTGAGAATGAAGACTGGATCATCTGGATGTCACATTTGGCTCCTGAGATTGGTGAAAATTG
>NW_008352671.1:0-276 GCF_000622305.1 Nannospalax galili | reverse complement strand
AGTTGCCTCTTTCATAGCCCCTGAAAATCACACTGTTCTAAACCCCTTTTTATTATTTTTATAAGGGGGAGCCATAGGTGCTGGTCTTCCTTCAATAGGAGGCCAATGTTCATTGTGATATTTAGCAGCCTCCTCACCTAAATCAATCCGATCTTCAGGGGGATAATTCATCATCATTATGATCTCCATCAGACACATTGTCAACTACATTGACAAAGGAAAAACTAGTAACAGAATTCTTTTGTTGTAGAGTCCCTACTCTATCAAGAGAGATGT
>NW_008352670.1:0-1036 GCF_000622305.1 Nannospalax galili | reverse complement strand
ACCCAAAGGACCCTGTATCCTACGACAGAGATACCTGTTCACCCATGTTCACTGCTGCTGTATTAACAGTAGCCAGGAAATGGAAACCATTTAGATGTCTATGAACTGTGAAAAAGACAAAGTATGAAACTAAATTTACAGATGGAGTATTCTTGAGCTCTTAAGCAAAAAGAAATTCTGAAATTCACAGTGAAATGGATGCGATTGGACACAATTGTCCTGAGTAACTGAAATCAAGAAAGACAAAAGGCCTATGCTCTTGCTTATAAATGGATGCCAGCTTTGAATCCTTAAATATGCATATTACAATGGCGAATAGAGACCAGGAAACTAAGAAATGGCCTTGAGAAGGAAAGTAATGGAGTAGGAAGAGTTAAAGGAGATGTGGTCAGTACAAAGGAGGGAGTAGGGGAAAGATAACTAACATTCAGTCCTTTAGAAAAAGGGGTGCAAACCATTACTCAAAGCACTTGGAAGCCGAGGGTGCACGCGAAGGGGAGACACACATAGGTCTCTGTGAAATTGTGGCAGCCAAGTCTACACAGTGACTCCAGACCAGCTGGGGAGACAGGGAGACCCTGTGTGGGCTTTTATTTCATTCTGGAATAAGAGGCAAGACCTTGGAAACACTCAGCTCAGACCCTGAGAACCCTGACATTAGCAGTGTTGGGAAGACAATTCAAGCATGAATGGGAATGGTAGAAATGAAGAGAGGAAGTGTCAGTCACTTAACCTTCCACATTAGGAAATGGGAGAAACACACAGCAAAGTGACAGTTTGAAAATGAAATCAACAGACAACCGTAACAATCACAACAAGGATTCTACAAAACATTAAAGAGAAAAAAAAAATCTCAGGCCCAGTGGAGCATACTTGTAAAGTCAACACTCTTGAAACAGAAAGGGGCATCACCACGACTTCAAGGCCAGACTGGTAAATGCATACATACATGCATACATACCTACATACATACATAATACATATATATGTATGTATGCATGTATGTATGCATGTATGTATATTAGTAAAACTGATA
>NW_008352669.1:5527-6788 GCF_000622305.1 Nannospalax galili | reverse complement strand
ACCTCCTTCTGCCTCCCTGGGTGTGCACAACCCACCAGCCTCTTTCCTGGACGTGGGGGCTGACATTTTCTCTTCCTGGTCCTTTGAATCCAGACCAACCCAGCTTCCCAGTGCAATCCCCAGGGGCCCTTGAAACCACCTCCCAGACCCCATCTTCCTTTGCATCTCTGAGTGGCATGGACACCAGCTGCCCTAGACCAGCATCTTTCCTGGGACCAGCTCCCAGGCCAGTCCAATCCCAAATTCCTGAGGCCAATATCTATCCTGGAGGGATCCAGACCTTAGGAGAAAGTCTGAGAGCATCTGATTCTCATCTTGCTTGGCCTTCTGTGGGAACTCCTGCAGACAAAAGCAATCTGGCCACTCCAATATAAAATAAAAAGAGAGAACTGGAAGCTTGGAGGAGCCAGCTTTTCATGCCCAAAAATTAAACCACAAAGACACATAAAGTTCACAAAAAGAGGCAGACCTAAACTTGGAGGCTTAAGTCTCATACAAGAATCAGACACTACAAAGGAAATTCACGTCAAAATTATAGAGAAAAAACAACTTGAAAAACCAAAATACCGTATCACTACCAAATACCAATAGTCCTCTAGAGGAGTACAATGAGAATCCCCTAGAGATAATGCAGGAAATGGAACTCAAAAGAACAATTATAAACATGATAAAAGAATTCAGTGAATTTAAAGAACACACAAAGAAATCAAAGAGCTGAAGGAAGATAGGGATAAAATTCTGAATGAATTCAGAAAAGAGTTAGAAATATTGAAGAATACTCAGGCTGAAATGAAGAAGGAAATGAATCAGTCAGTAAGCCAGTTAAAAATGAAAGGAGAAAGCCTCACCAATAGGATGAATGAAATGGAAAACAGAGTATCAAGCCTGGAAGATAAAGTGGACAAACTAGACCACTCAAATAAAGATTATGAGAAATTTAAGAAATCGCAAGAATGGAATATGTAGGAATTGTGTGACACCCTAAAAACACCAAACTTATGAATCATAGGCATACAGGAAGGAGAAGAATCCCAAGATAATGGCATGGACCAAATCTTCAACAGAATAGTGGAAGAAAATTTTCCAAAATTAAAGAAAGATATGCCCATACAAATACAAGAAACATATAGAACACCAAACAGGTAAGACCAGAAAAGAAACTCACCATGGCACATCATAATAAAAACACTATACATACAAAACAAAGAGACAATTCTGAAAGCTGCAAAAGAGAAACAAGTCACATATAAAGGAAAACCCA
>NW_008352669.1:4292-4744 GCF_000622305.1 Nannospalax galili | reverse complement strand
TCCACCCAAGCACCAAAGGACATACTTTCTACTCAGCACCCCATGGAACCTTCTCCAAAATCAACCATATACTGGGGCACAAAACAACCTCAACAAATACAAAACGTTTGAAATGATTCCATGCATTCTATCAGAGCACAATGCAATAAAGCTCAAAATGAACACTGGACAAATCCGTAGTCACTACACGAACTCCTGGCTATTGAACAACACACTCCTAAACAATGAGTGGGTCAAAGGAGAAATTAAGAAAGAAGTAAAAAAATTCTTGGAATTCAATGAAAAGGACAATACAACACAACACAACCTGTGGGACACTTTAAAAGCAGTCTTAAGAGGGAATTTTATAGCTCTAAGTGCCTACATTCAAAAATTAGAAAAAGCCCAAATAAATGACTTAACACTGCAACTCAAGACACTGGAAAGGCAGAACTAATGAAACTCAAGCCAAG
>NW_008352669.1:0-4153 GCF_000622305.1 Nannospalax galili | reverse complement strand
CCGTAGCCCAGTTAACCAAAAGAAAGAAAGAGCACCTCCAAATCAACAAAATCAGAGATGAAAGGGGAAACATCACAACAGACACCAAAATGATACAGAACATTATAAGAGAATACTTTAGAAATCTATAGGCCATTAATTTGGAAACCTAAAAGAAATGGATGGATATCTAAAGGTATGGAAACCACCAGAATTAAACCAAGAAGAGATTAACAGCTTAAACAGACCCATAACAAAAAAGAAATTGAAACAGTAATACAAAAACCTCCCAACTACAAAAAGCCCAGACCAGATGGAATTACAGCAGAATGCTATCAGACATTTAAAGATCTACACCCAATACTACTTAATTTATTCAAAAAGATAAAAATGGAGGGAGAACTTCCAAATTCATACTATGAAGGCAGCATCACTCTAATAACAAAGCCAAGTAAAGATACAAACAAAAAAGAAAACTATAGACCCATATCCTTAATGAACATAGATGCAAAGTTTCTCAACAAGATACTTGCAAATTGTGGGCGCGCGGGGATCTCGGAGCGCCAGCTGCTGGAGAGATTCCAGGCTGTCAGTCGTGGATGCCATTGCTTGGTCCAGCTTGTCTCGGAAATTTCCCGCCAGGTGTTGGGCTTGTACAATTGTCTCCGTAGCAACGCCTCCAGTACCCAGGGAGAGTGCAAGTTCGAACCCTACCAGAAGGGGGAAGAAGATTTTTCTCTGCTGGCAGCTGTGTAGGAGGAAGGCGGCTACTTACACCTGGGATAAATGGGCTCAAAGACAAGAACCACATGGTCATCTCAATAGATGCAGAGAAGGCCTTTGACAAAATTCAACATGTATTTATGTTCAAAGTTCTAAAGAGAATTGGAATGGAAGAAACAGACCTGCACATAATTAAAGCCATATATAAAAAATCCACAGCCTACATCATTAATAATGGAGAAAAACTGGAAGCATTCCCATTGAAATCAGGAACCAGACAAGGCTGGCCACTATCTCCACTTCTCTTTAACATAGTGCTTGAAACTCTTGCAAGAGCAATAAACAAGAGAGGAAATTAATGGAGTAATAAATGGAAAAGAAGAAATCAAATTATCCCTTTTTACAGATGATATGACATTAATATCTAAGAGACCAAAAATTCCACCAGAAAACTTCTAGAAATTATTAACACGTTCAGTAAAGTGTTAGGATACACAATTAACCTACAAAAGTCTGTAGCCTTTCTATATACCAATAACAAGCAATCAGAAAAAGAGCACATGGAAACACTCTCTTTCAAAATAGCAGCAAAAAAAAAAATGTCTTGGAACAAACCATACCAAAGACATTAAAGAGCTCTACAATTAAAATTTTAGATGATTAAAGAAAGAGATTGAGGAGACATCAGAAGATGGAAGGACCTCCAATGCTCATGGATGGAAAGGATTAATATTGTGAAATGACCATTCTACCAAAAGTCATTTATAGATTCAATGCAAGGCCAATCAAAATCACCATGAGATTTTTCATAGGTTTGGGAAAAAACATCCTAAGATTCATATGGAAGCATAAAAGACCTCAGAAAGCCAAAACAACCCTGAGCACTAAGAGCAATGCCAGGGGGATTACTATACCAGATTTGAATCTGAATTACAGAGCTACAGTCATAGAAACAACATGGTACTGGCACAAAAACAGACCCATAGATCAATGGAACAAAATTGAAGACCCAAATATGAGTAAATGCAATTTCAGCCACCTGATATTTGACAAAGAGGCTAAGAATATTCACTGGAGCAAAGAGCATGTTCAGCAAATGGTGCTGGCAAAATTGGATCAGCAGCTGTAGAAGAACGAAACTAAACCTCTATCTTTCAACCTGCACAAAGGTCAATTCCAAATGGATCAAAGGCCTCAAGGTAAAGCCTGAAACTCTGGAAGTGTTAGAAAAAAATATTGGAAAAAACATCCAAGATATAGGTGTACGAAAGGATTTCCCAAACCAGACATCAACTGCTCAGGAAACAAGGGCAAGAATTAAGAAATGGGACCTAATTAAACTAAAAAGCTTCTGAACATCAAAGGAGGCAACCAGAGAAGTGATCAGAAAGCCCACAGAATAAGAGAAAATCTTTTCCAGAGACACATCCAACAGCGGTTTAATATCCAGAATATATAACGAACTCATACAGAGAATCAAGACAAGCAACCCAATTAAAAGATGGGTTAAGGAGTTGAACAGAGAGTTCTCAAAAGAAGAAGTAAAGATGGCTATGAAACATCTTAAAAGATGTTCAACATCACTAATAATTAGGGCAATGCAAATTAAAAGCACTTCAAGATTTCATCTTACCCCAGTCAGACTGGCTAAGATCAAGAGAACAAATGATACCAAATGTTGGAGAGGATGTGGGGAAAAGGGAACACTCATCCACTGCTGGTGGGGCTGAAAACTTGTTCAACTCCTATGGAAAACAGTGTGGAGAACTCTTCAAAAACTACAAATGAACCTCCCATTTGACCCAGTTATACCACTCCTTGGCATATACCCAAAGAACTCATCCTATTGCAGAGACACTTATACATCCATGTTTGTTGCTGCCCTTTTCACAATAGCGAAGAGATGGAAACAATCCAAGTGTCCCGCAAATGATGAGTGGATAATGAAAATGTTGTTCATTTTTACGATGGAGTTTTACTCAGAAAAAAAGAAAGATGAAATCATGAAATTTTCAGGTAAATGGATGAAACTAGAAACTGTTATACTAAGTAAAATAACATAGACTCAGAAAAAAAAAATTGACATATGTTCTCCCTCATATGTGGATCCTAGAACCAAACCCTCATAAGTGAGTATGTATCCAGATATAACTACACGAACCAGGTTAATGGAAAGGAAACAGGGAGGTAAAGGAAAAGAAAGAACTTGAAAGAGAAGAATAGGAAACAGGCCTGAAAAAGGGAGATAGAGACAAACGTTGGGTTAGTTTAAGGGAGGGGGAGGGAAGGGTATACAAGGAACCTAGGGCATGAGGGGAAAGAAGGAGCTCAAGAGAGGTAGGACCATAGGAGAAGGGTATTATTAAGAAAGGGGAAAAATGGGGCCACCTTGATTGGGGAAACCATGATGGAGGGGTTAAACAATGTGAGAGATAAATAATTCCTAGCTAAAAATCAGAGGGAACCATATTAGTCAAACAACCTACTGACAAATTAAGTTTTGAAAACCAGAGGGAACCATATTACTCCTATATCCTACTGAAAAATTGTACATAGCAGATCAAGAAATATATGCCTAAGGTTTCCACTAGACTGGTGGAAATAGCCCTCTTGGATGTTTAACAGACATACTTTGAGGCCTATAATAATTTGGTCAGAGGGACATAAAGGACAGTTTTTGCTCCTTGCCCTCCTAGGTTGACTAGTTCCAGGGGACTATGAGCATCTCTCAAAATGTCCTGTCCTCCTGATCAAGGAGGCTGAGGAGACCCCACCAGATAGACTGGAACCAGTGTCCAGTTTACAAAGAGGAGGGTCAACAAAGAGGAATCACTTCCTCCATGCTTCCAAGTGAAGCCAACTATGGTGTAGCAGGACCATTGACTTATCTTCACATAGGCAGAACTGGTCAAAGATAGGAGCCAGGGACTCCTCCCAAGCCCATATGACCCCTGAGGAACAGGTCCTCAAATGACCTTAAGAGTAAAAATAAATTGGTTTATCAGGGCCAACTGTATGGCCTTAATCCTCCAAAAGGAAAGTATAACCAAAGATTAAAGGGTTCAATACAATTTCTCAAGAGTCCATATGCATAGCTAAAGGCTACATAACAAACAACAATTCCAGATAGGAGATACCTCCTTTTGAGTTGTTGGCAGGGTGGCCAAAGGGACTCCCAGATAGTAACCCAGCATAGAACTGGGAAAATGAAGAGCAGACCCTAATCTTATCTAAAGGAATATTGACAACTGACTGACCCTCCTAAAACAAAGACCTCTAGATAGGCTGACTAGATTCAACAGAAGGGCAGGTAGTGGGGATTGACTGGGGTGCCGACAACACAGCAGACAGCAGCAGGAATATCGGAATATAAGGGCTCTAGTGAGGGGAGGGAGGCTAAGGGAAGGTGCCAAGTGGGAACTGAGTGTATAGTCAAATAAGATGGTTTGGG
>NW_008352668.1:0-1239 GCF_000622305.1 Nannospalax galili | reverse complement strand
AATTAGGAATATAACACCGTAGGGAGCAAGGCTGCATTCTATTTGTATTTGGTCTCAGTCAGTTTCTCACAGAGAAAAACTCAGGAATATTAAATAACTGTAGGAAGAGCATTTATCTCTTTACCATGTCAAACCTAAGGGAACTATTTATTGAAACTTCAGAGTACAGGGCTGGAGAGATGGCTCGGTGGTTAACAGCACTGACTGTTCTTGCAGAGGACCTGGGTTTGACTCAGCACCCACATGGCAGCTAACAACTGTCCATAACTCCAGCTCCAGAGGATCTGATGCCTTCTCCTGACCTACTCAGACACTACACAACATGGGTGCACTTAAACACTTGCAGGCAGTACACTCATACAAATAAAAGCTCCCAAATGTTTTTGACAGTTTTGGCCTTTGGAACGGAGTATATTGCTAAGAGGGCCAAGGAATTGTGCGTTTTAGCCAAGAAACTGGCTGCTTTTCTTTGGGTTCTTTTTACCCTAACTGTCTAGCCAATTCCTACCTCCTATTCTTATCACACCATCCTCTGAAGAGGTTACAAAGATTGCCAATAGGGAAATGGGAGGCAGATCACTCTTGCTTCTTCCTTGCGGAACAGTGATGTAGGTTGAGGCAATTGGAGTACCCCTTCAGTGGGTCTGTCTAAGAGACTCCCAAATTATATAACTCTTATCTGAAGGAGGAACAGAAAGCCTTTGAATCATGAATAGGAGATGTAAAGGAATGGTGAAGGCAAGAGTAATCAGCATTGCCAGTTCTAGTCAGGGAATTAGAAAAAAGTCAGAGCAGGGCAATTTTCAAATGTTCATATGATAGTCCATTGGAATTTCTTGAAAAGGGCTTCCAAAATCATCCCACCATTGGATTCCTCCTCATTTTCTTTTATCTTCCAAGGCTGGACTCTAGAGTGATAGAGTCGGGATTTGCTTTCAGGTATTTTGATAGCTGTTGAAGTGGTTAGAATCAGTGTCAGTTCCCTCTCAAAGGCTTCTAGAGGGGCAGAAAACAAATTTATCCATGATTTTAGAACAATAGCTGGTTGTCTCCCTTGGCTACAGGCGGGCACTACAGTATTGGAGGCCAGGATTTGAACTCTTACATCTGAGCAACACTTTCTGGTTAGGAACAAAATCATCAATGAGAAATAGTTGTCTAAATAACTTTTTATGTAGACTTAAGCCCAATGTCTGGGAAGTGTAATCCCTTGAGCTCTTAAAGAAATATACTGATGAC
>NW_008352667.1:362-802 GCF_000622305.1 Nannospalax galili | reverse complement strand
GTTACATGAAAAAATTCATACTGGAGAAAAACACGATTGTAAACAATGTGGTAAAACTTTTAAATGTCGCAGTTATCTTCAATTACACGAAAAACTTCATAATGGAGAAAAACCATATGAATGTAATCAGTGTGGAAAAGCCTTTAGATTATGCAGTCATCTTCAAGGACATGAAAAAATTCATAGCGGCCAAAAGCCTTATGAATGCAAACAATGTGCCAGTTATCTTCAATTACATGAAAACCTTCATACTGGAGAAAAATGGTATGAATGTAAACAGTGTGGTAAAGGCTTCAGATTTCACAGTGATCGTCAAAGACATGAAAAAATTCATACTGGAGAAAAACCCTATTAATGTAAACACCATTGTCTTAGTTTGTTCTTCATTGCTGTGACAAAACACTCTGACCAATACCAACTTGGGGAGGAAAGGGTTTATA
>NW_008352667.1:0-331 GCF_000622305.1 Nannospalax galili | reverse complement strand
AGGGAGCCCAAGGTAGGAACTCAGGGCAGGAACCTGGAGGCAGGAGCTGGAGCACAGGTCATGGAGGAACGCTGCTTACAGGCTTGCTCTCCTGGGCTCTGCTCAACCTGCTTTCTTATGCAACACAGGCCCACCTGCCCAGGGGTGGCACCACCCACAGTGAGCTGGGTCCTCCCACATCACTCATCAAGAAGATGCCCTTCAGACATGGCCACAGGCCAGTCCAATAGAGGCAATTCCCTGATTGAGGCTCCCTCAACCCAGGTGTGTTAAGTTGATGCTAAAGCTATCCAGCACAACTATGATAAAGCCTTTAGATGCCACAGTTATC
>NW_008352666.1:0-452 GCF_000622305.1 Nannospalax galili | reverse complement strand
TATAGACGTCTTTTTGCACCATCATGGAACTTGAAACAGAGTAAAAAAAAAAGTTTATGAGCTCCTCATGAGTGATTCCTGCCACAAATTACCTGTTCATTACTACCTGTAGCTCGTGCCACGAACTACGTGTGGGGCTCCAAGACTCATCACAAGCGGCCTCTGCCACAAGCCACCCACTTAGAGTTCTCCTTACAAGTAAATTTTGCCACAAATTACTTGCTCCGAGTGCTCAGGATGCCACCTCACATACCTGAGCCACCGACCTGTGCTGTCAGAAAAGAACACAGAAAGACAAGTTCCAAAACTGCCATTTTTTACACATCATTCACACAGAGCTGTGCCAAGCTCACACAGAGGGAAATTTATTAAATGGTACCATTAAACTAATTTGAAACATGACATGTTGGGAATGGCACCCAATGCAGATCTGCAAAAGGCACAGTGTCAAC
>NW_008352665.1:0-317 GCF_000622305.1 Nannospalax galili | reverse complement strand
TTTGTCAGTAGGTTGTTGGAGTAATATGGATCCCTCTGGTTTTTAAAACTACCTAGGCCTTTTTTATCTCTCACATTGTCTCACCTCTCCATCATGGTTTTCCCACTTAAGGTGCCCCCATTTTCCCCTTTTCTCCCTTAATAATACCCTTCTCCTATGGTCCTACCTCTCTTGAGCTCTTTCTTTCCCTTTATCCCCTAGGTTCCTTGTACACCCTTCCCTCCCCCCTCCCTTAAACTAACCCAATTTTTAACCATATCTCCCCAATTAAGGCCTGTTTCCTACTGTTCTTTTCTTTCAGATTCTTTCTTTTCCTT
>NW_008352664.1:5437-6201 GCF_000622305.1 Nannospalax galili | reverse complement strand
GATGCAGAGAAGGCCTTTGACAAAATTCAACATGCATTTATGTTCAAACCCCTAGAGGGAACTCGACTGGAAGGAACATAACTGAACATAATTAAAGCCATATATAACAAACCCATAGCCAACAACATTCTAAATGGAGAAACTCTGGAAGCATTCCCATTGAAATCAGGAACCAGACAAGGCTGTCCACTATCTCCACTTCTATTTAACATAGTGCTTGAAACTCTTGCAAGAGCAATAAGACAAGAGCAGGAAATTAAAGGAGTAATAATTGGAAAAGAAGAGATCAAATTATACCTTTCTGCAGATGATATATGTAAGGGATGCCAAAAATTCCATCAGAAAACTTCTAGAAATTATTGACATGTTAAGTAAAGTGGCAGGTTGCAAAATTAACCTACAAAAGTCTATAGCTTTTGTATACATCAATAACAAGCAACCAGAAAAAGAGCAAATGGAAAAACTCCCCTTCATAATAGCTGCAAATAAAATAAAATATCTCGGAATAAACCTGACCAAAGACATTAAAGAGCTCTACAAGGAAAATTTTAAATCTTTAAAGAAAGAGATTGAGGAAGACATCAGAGCATGGAAGGGCCTCCCATGCTCACGGATTGGAAGAATTAATACTGTGAAAATGACCATTGTACCAAAACTCATATATAGATTCAACGTAATGCCAATCAAAATCCCCATGACATTTTTCACAGAATTGGAAAAAAACTATCCTAAGATTCATATGGAAGCACAAAAGACCTCGTATA
>NW_008352664.1:0-459 GCF_000622305.1 Nannospalax galili | reverse complement strand
GGGGAGGGGGTGGGGGACTGAGGAACCGCGGGGGCGGGGAGCAGGGGACCGGGGGCCTCCGGGGTCGGGAGGTAGGGGATGCTGCGGCACCAAGGGACGGGGGCGGGGGTGGCGCTGACAGAGGTCAGGGCGACTGAGGTCGGTGAGACCACGCTCTTGTACCTGAGTCCAGTCTGCGCGTCTGCGCTCGGCGGCGTCTGCTGCGCTCGGCGGCGTCTGCTGCGCTCCGGGCAGGGTCACCTCTTGGCTCCTGCATGCTGTTCCTGAGCTCAGACGTGTTCCTGCTCTGGCTTCTACTTGGTGCTAGGGGAAGGCGGGGCCTCTACTCGTCCCTCGGTCCTTGGCAGGCGCACAGGGCGGGGCCTAACATGCCTCTCTGCCTGCGGCTGAGTGCTGCCACCTGCGGGAGCTTCCAGGTCATCTCCACCTATGGCTTCTGCTGCAGGAGGGTGCCTTGTT
>NW_008352663.1:0-7064 GCF_000622305.1 Nannospalax galili | reverse complement strand
CATTCCAAACATAACAACATATTTCTTCTTTTTTAAAGGATTAAAAAAAAACTATGTGCATGTTTGCTCTCATGTATATATGTATGTATGTATGTATGTATGTATGTATGTATGTATGTATATCGTGTGCAGGCCTGGTGCTTGTGGAGGCCAGAAGAGAGTATCAGATTCCTTAGAACTGGAGTTACAGACAGCTGTGAGCTGCTATGTGGGTGCTGGGAACAGGACCGGGGTCATCTGCTCTTAACCACTGAGCCATCTCTCCATACCAAGCCACATTTCTAAGATCTCACTGAATACTACAGTAAATCCACTGATTGTAGTCAGTGTTCCCATGCCATCTTCTCGCTGTCACCAGTTGCATGTTGTGACAATTCACTGGAGATAGTGCCCTATTTATCTTTCTAGAAATTTCCACTTTCTTCTTGAATCTCTTTATTGCCCTTATACCTGTTCTATTTTTATTCTCTAGGGTTGTGGTATTATTTATTTCTTACTAGGCAAAATTTGTGCATTTTAACAAACAACTTGATTTCAGATAATTAAACTAATAGTGAACATTTTAGAGAACGGGCTCTTTAAGAAGATTACTGGCTAACCACGTCACCCTGCAAGAGACAATGTTGACAATGTCTGCCTGACATTCACAACCATTCTTGGAAAGAATGCAAAAATACTATCAATCTATTTATAAACTTCCTATAGTGCACTTTAATGAAATACATTCTCTGTTTATTAAATAGGCTTTAACAGAGCTAATAGAGAAACATTAAAGGCAAACTTTTTTTTTTTTAGCCTTCAGTACTGAAGAACAGGATTTGCTTTTTCTCTAAAAGCAACTGCTAAGTTAAATGGATTTGTAATGAGAACAAAAGGCTAGAGAAAGCTGTGTTCTGTTTACTGACAACCTTTAGTAATGACTAAGTCTGAGGAACACTTATGGTCTTCCTTAGGCTATAACAAGGAACAGAGAAAGGGTGAAACGACATAAAATGAGGTCAATGTGTTAGCGCGAGAAGAAAGCACTGGAACCCTGAAGATCTGTGTCCAGTCACTGCTTCACATGGTAGGACCTCAGTGTCTTTAGAAAGTTTAAATTTAGATTGGATGGCTTAGAAAGTCTTTTCAGGGGCTGGAGAGATGGCTACAAGAAAAAAATAACAGGAGTATATTTTCAACAAAATCTAAAGGTGGAGGAGCAGTGGCCTCACCCAAAATGGAGCTACCTCCTGAGGTCTTTGTACTTGCTTCTTTTCAGGTTCACCAACATTTTCCCATATAAAACATGTTGTTACTATGTATGTGGACATTTAAACACTTAGGTCTATGATCCATCTTGACTTCATTTTCCCGTATCGGGTATCATAGGGGTCATAGCTGTCTTTCGCTAGAGACATCCAGTTGTTTCAGCACAAATTGTTAAACAAGCTTTCCTTTCCTCCACTGATGGGGTACCTTGTTTATAATCATTTGGATGTGTAGGTACGTCTCTTGACTATTCGCTAGTCCATTTGCTTGGATAGTAACTCTTGCATTCAGTGCTGCTACTCTGCTCTCCTTTCAGCACTGTTTTGGTTACTCAATTCTTGCATTTCCATATAAATTTCAGAATCCTACACTGCCTATTTCTTTTAAAAGAGTCTACTAAGCTCTGTAGATTATCTGAGATTCTACATCGTGGTATTCGTCCTCAGAGAGATTTACTTGTGTTTCTGCCACATCAAGAGGCTGATGGCTGGGCACCTTTCATCTAATAATTGTCTGAGAAATTCAAAGCTGAGCTTCTGAGAGCTGGTCTGCTGCAGGTTTAGTTCCAGGATGGAGCAGTACCTGGTAACTGTGGGATGCCTGAGCATGTCTCTCCTGGCTGCTCTTTTCAACCTCTTTCCTGCCATATCTGTCTCACAGGTCCTGGTTGGGATGCTACTAAAGGCTCTTTTCAGTGCCACTTGCCTTTTATAGCCATCAACCGTCAGGATAATGTCCCCAACACCAGCCTCACCTTTCTTGGCTTTTCTTCCAGATCCTGAACTAGCAAATTCTCAGTTTTGGTACCTCTTTCTTGCCTTTGACTTGGTGCTTAAAAAATATTTCTCGGGGCTGGAGAGATGGCTCAGTGGTTAAGAACACTGGTTGTTCTTGCAGAAGACCTGGGTTTACCCACATGACAGCTAACAACTGTCCATAACTCCAGTTCCAGGGGATCCGACAGCCTCTTCTGTCCTCCGCGAGCATTGCATGACAGGGTGCACTTACCTACATGCAGGCAATACAAGCATACACATAAAATAAAAAATAAATAAATGAAATTTAAAAAAATATTTCTCCAACTTTCCTAATTGTTCTCAGCAAGAAGTTTGCCTGAAAAAAACCTAATTAGTCAAATTTTGCTGGAAATGGCTCTATGGCATACATTTTTCAAAAAAGTAAAATTAATTGTGTTTAGGAAAATTATATTCAGAATCCCCTAATGATTCTGCAGATAACTGGAAACTCCTCAGTGGGGTGAGCATTGCTAGAGGAGGTTTGGATTCAGTATTATTATGGAGAAAAAGTACCACAGACCCTCAAATTGGAGCAAGAGACCACAAGCAGGATGTAATGTTGGCAGCTGCCCACCAAGACTACTTGGTAAGCCTCAAGGATTTGCTGTTCTCTGACAGCCACATTCACCAAACTGGAGGTGGGGAAGATGATCCGCCTTGCTCATTATCTTCTTCCAGTTCCACTGAGAAAAAATGGTGTCATCCACCCATCATTTTTTTATTACTGAGCTATAGCTGCATGCGGTTTTATGGCTGGATTATACCAAGAGGCACTCTTCTCGAAGCAGGGTAGAGAGACAGGGAAAATTATGGGAAGGCAAAAGGCCCCTCACTCTCAAGTCTGGTTGAAGCCTTTTTCCCATGAGAAGCAAGAATTGTAACGCCATTAACATTTGCCATGAAGGTTGCTGACAGAGAGATAACATTCTTTTCATACACGGACAAACTGTGTAAAAGCATCAGTGAAGCAGGCTTATGTATGTGCTTGAGTGAGGCCTCCATCCTTTCCCCAGACATTTTCTGGGAACCTCAAACAAGACTACTAACTTTATTTACAGTAAAACTGTCCTACCTTCCTGCGTCCCTGTGATCTAGACCTTTCCCTTGCCCATAGTAATCATGTCAGGTGCCTCTCAGGAACCACTTTCCACTCTCTGATCTCATTTAGGTTCCTTAGCAACTCTTTGAAAACAGTAGCTTCAAATCCTATCAAAATGGCATATGTGGCCTTCATGAGGACAATGAAGTGAGACTTTCTCTTAGAGAAGCCCACACCCATGTTCTTGCCATGTCTTATTTTCTCCCAGAGTGCCTTTCTTTCTCTTAACCTATGTGCTTGAAATCTGTATTAAAACCTCTTTTAATAAACCTCTAACTCAGCTTCATACTGACTTCTGAAATTCTTTTCTGCGTGGAAGCCAAGAATCCGGTTTCACCTGAGTTGGGGTCCTCAGGCTGCTAGAGGCAGCAGTGTGGAGCTCGGCTTCAGTCCCTGTATCTGTCAGACTCTTATTTGCCTTTGTGAGCAGTTGTGGAATCTGCTCACCAAAGCATAATTCTGGGGATGTCTTACTAGATGGTCGTTTAATGCAGAAATCAGTCTGGTAGAGGTGGAGGCAGCAGAAAGAGGACAGAATTTCTGCAGTTTTAACTTACACCTCTGAAATGCCTCAGTCCAAAGTCAGGTGTACACACATAGGCATCCACATAGACTCCCAAACCCATCCATATTACAGAGGTAAATGTATCTAGACATAGACTCAAATCTCGTAAGGGACATGTCGGTCATATAAGAACAGGAAACCTAACCTTATGTTCAACTAGATAAGGTCATGTAATCCTAGTGGACACTGTATAGAAAAAGATGATCCAAACAACCATCCTGAGAAAGAACAAGTCAAGGAGTAAGACCTAAATTTTGCTGATGCTTGTTATATGTCAACTATAATGGTGTAGCACCTTTTAAAAAGAGTAAAAGAGCTATATTCTCTGAGAGAAAGAGTTATACTCTCAGAGAAGATGGTACTTTTTATATAGTCACATCTTCAAACCTCGTAATGACCCTATCAGTATGATTATCTCCATTTTCTTTGAGACAGGTTCCCCCTGTGTAGCCCAGGCTGGCTTTGGTCACAATCCTCTTGCCTCAGCTTCCTAAATACCTATTTTAAATGTAAGATTCCAAAAGACCATCCCAAGGTCTGATAGCTAGTGCATTTTCAGAACCAAGATTCAAATCTAATTCTCCCTGATGGCCCAGCCTGTTCTCTAAAACTATGAAAGAGAAGCAAAAGATCTTATTTAAACAACAAAATTCTACAATAGCGCTTCTAAACAGAAGTATAATTGATGAGTTTGTTTATGGTTTCCTTCTCACAGTTGTCATCAGCTTTGATTTCAGTGATTAATGCTCTGTTGAGCACTTACTATGTCAGTTATAAGGTTTTCAAGGGTAAGGTTGAGGTTGGGCACTGTGATGAGAGGAACAGAGTCCAGAAATGCTAACATTCACAAACTTCTCTGATCACTATTTAATCACTCAAAATATAAAGATGGACACAGACACACACACACACACACACACACACACACACACACGATAAATAAATAAAGTAACTAATAGGATCTCAAGGGACCATGGAGGGGGCATTTATCTCAACATGGAAGATCCAGGAAGCAGGAAGAAATGACTAACACAGGAAGACAGAATGAAAGCACTTGAAACATTTGACTAGCAACATTAAAAATGTATCTGTTTGGGATGGAATGACACAGATTGCACAGCACTATGTCAAGTCTACAATACCTGTGACTGGGCTGGTTCCTGAATAACTTCAGCAGTTGCTGCCATACCACTAACATTTCTCTCACTTGTCCTTGTTCTGCAGCTCTTAAAACCCATTCTCGGGGCTGGAGAGATGGCTCAGCAGTTAAGAGCACTAACTGCTCTTGCAGAGGACCTGGGTTCAATTCCCAGCACCCACATGGCAGCTACGAACCATCCTTAAGTCCAGTTCCAGGGGAATCCGAAGCCCTCTTCTGACCTCTGCAGCACTGCACAACATGGGTGCACTCACATACATGCAGGCAATACACTCATACACAAAAAATAAATAAATAAAATATTTAAAAAAACAACTCATTCTCTGTTGTTGGTTTGTTTATTGTTATTATTTGATATCTTTTGTCTGTTCTTCCTTCCTTCCTTTCATATATATATACGGTCTTTTTGAGACAAGGTCTCCCTGAAGCCCCAAATGGCCTGAAACTTGCTATGTAGACCAGGCTGGACTTGAACTCACAGAGACCTGCCTGATTCTGCCTCCCAAGTGCTGGGATTAAAGGTGTGCACCACCATGCCCGGTTCTCTCTCTCTCTCTCTCTCTCTCTCTCTCTCTCTCTCTCTCTCTCTGTGTGTATGTGTGCGTGTGTATGAGATGAATATGGGCATGGCATGCACAACACATATTTGGAGGTCAGAGGACAATCTCAGGTGTTGGTCCTTGTCTTCTACCTTGTTTGAGACAGAGTCCCTTTGTTGTTTCCCTCTTCCAGGGACTTCCAGGGCTCGCCTGTGTGTGCCTTCCATCGCACCACAGGAACAGTGGGATTACACTGTGCACACCACCACATCCAGTGTCGTGGTTCTGGAGATTCTAACTCAGGTTCTCACACTTGCACAGCAAAGGCTTTACCCGCTGAGCCATCTTCCTATCCCTTCCTCCTTTATCTCCTCCCTTTGTTTTCTTTTCTTTTCAGCGAAGGAGGAAGTCCTGAAAGCTAGAAAAAGTGGGATGGCCTCCACACAGAATATGAGACTTGAAGGAGTTGTAGGATATAGAAAGAAAGCTCTCTTTTAAAAAAATGTTTTTATTGAATTTTTGTGTATTTCATAGAGAACATCTCAAAGAACCCTGATCATCTTTATACCCCCATCCCCACTGGCAACCTCCCATAGCCTCCTTACTGGAGCCCATATACTCTGTTATCCGTGTCAAGGCCCACTGTGTAAGTCAGTGTCCCCAGTGCAAGTCCATCCACTGAGTCAGTCAGCCTGTCTAGAGTCAGCTCTTCTTCACCTAGCAGCAATCAGTTGCCAATATTTCTTCAGATAAAATTGGGGTCTGCTGTCCATTTCCCCAGTTCTACGCTGGATTTCTGTCTGCCTGAGTTTACTTGTGTATGCTGACACCATTACCATAGAATCATATGAGTAGGTTCCTAGGAGCTCGTAGGAATCTGTTTCCATATGGTCATGCACCTCCTCCCTGGCTCTTACAATCTTTCTGCCCCCCTCTTCTGTGATGGTCCCTGAGCTTTGGGTGGGTGAAGTTTAATATAGGACCATCCAAGGACTATCATTCAGCAGACTCTTGATTGCTATGCTTTGGCCATGTGTGACCTTTTGTGTTCCTGGCCCTCCACTGCAAGAGGGAGCTTCATTAATGAGAACCGAGAGATTCATTAGTGTCCTCTTCTTTATCCCTGTTCTATGTTCCATGAGCCTTAGGTGTAGAGGTTGCATTGTAGATATGTCACTTAGGCCTGCGCAATTCATGGACAACGTCCATGTGTGACCAGTTGTGGTAACAGTCTCTGACTGTTGCAAAACGAGGGCAAAATATGTGTCCTTATGTTTACAAATATCCCAGTCACCACTCATCAAAGGACTCTTAAAGCAAACAAATGCTAAATGTTGTTTCAGTTGGCTTGTTTGAGTTGATTGCCAATCTTGTCTTTTTTTAAAAATTACACATATGTGTGTACATGTGTATGCCTATGTGTGTGTGGGTACAGCTCATGTGTAGTGTGGTCAGAGGACAACTTGTGAGAGTCAGTTCGCTCTACCATGTGGGTCCTAGCAATGGAACTCAGGTCATCAAGCTTGGAAACAAGCACCTTTACCCACTGAGCTATCTCACCAGGCCCCTTTTAAAAACTTTTATTATCTTGTATGTGTACACATGGGGGGGCACGTGCATGCCATGGCCCACAAGTGTCAGGCATCAGATCTCTCCT
>NW_008352662.1:0-276 GCF_000622305.1 Nannospalax galili | reverse complement strand
AGAAGAGACCGCACACACACAGAAGAGACCGCACACACACACAGAAGAGACTGCGCACACACACAGAAGAGACCACGCACACACAGAAGAGACCGCACACAGAAGAGACCGCGCACACACAGAAGAGACCGCACACACACACACAGAAGAGACCGCGCACACAGAAGAGACCACACACAGAAGAGACCGCGCACACACAGAAGAGACTGCACACAGAAGAGACTGCACACAGAAGAGACTGCACACAGAAGAGACCGCGCACACACAGAAGAGACC
>NW_008352661.1:0-202 GCF_000622305.1 Nannospalax galili | reverse complement strand
AACTCGGAAACAAAGCTAGTGTGAATGGGTCCTGAAGGCAGCCAGAACATACCAGGGTCATCCCATTCTGAACAGGGGACACCTCGAGGCAGCTCACTCTGTTTCAGCAAGTAGGATTCACACTAGCCAAGCGAGCTGGTCTCTCAGAGAGGTGCAGACTTTAAGCTTCCTTTTCAGTGTGCAAATCCTTCTACCATGACTT
>NW_008352660.1:8505-10363 GCF_000622305.1 Nannospalax galili | reverse complement strand
TAACTTATTCTAAAGTGTTTTAGTCAACAGGCAGTGAAAATGTCTCTGTATCTTTTGGGTTTCTTAGTCCCTGGATCATATGGAAAAAATGTCTTAGTTGCAGTGATCAGCCGTGATTTGCAAGATGAGACTGAGTTTCTTCTGTACATGGAAGGATGCTTGGGCCTTCTTTTTGGTCCACACTCAAGTGTAAATCTTAATGGCAAACTGCTGAAATTGAGTTGATTGGAGAAGGCTCAGAACATTCTGAAATAAAGTTTTGGGTCACTCAGGCAGGTAAAAAATTCAGACTAGGATTGGTGCACGATTATAAGGAAACACAGTTTTCCAGGCCTCTAGGAACTTTCTTGTATGAACGTACAGCGATGGTGTCAGCATGTATAAGACCCATGCAAACTCAACCAGACAGAAACCCAGCATAGGACTGGGGAAATGGGCCGCAAGTCCCAACCTTAGCTGACCAACCACTGGCAGCTGATTTCTGCCGGGTGAGGGAGAGTTGGGAGAGACTCTTTAGGGAGAGACTCTAGATAGGCTGAGTAGGGGGTGAACTTTCACTAAGGAGTACAAACTTGACTCAATAGGCCTTTACACATATGACAGAATGCATGAAATCTGGTGTGGGGGACCATGGGGGGGTCACAGAGGGAGGAGTGAGTATGAAGATTAAAATGTTTTCTATGAAGTATACAAAAATTTAATAAATTTATTAAAGCTGAGATTGTCGGCTGGGTCAGAGAACATGGGATATAGGGCCGTATGAAAGAATCCATATATGTCAGGGAAGTGTAAACTTTCTAAGTAACCAAAGAAACAACAACTGTAGTATATTTGCCTGTCTTTTCTTATTGTAGATATGTGCTAAGTGCATGTGCTAAATATGTTCTTTTAATAATTCATATTTTACACATAAGTTATTGCAGATCAGCTTGTGATTTGGGATGCAAATGATAGCACTTTTGGAAGAACCCTCACTGAATTTGAAGGGTTGCTATTAAACAGGGGTGAATCCAAAGAGCTTAGGGGCCATGAGCTCCTCATTTTAGAGCAAGGCTGACAAGCTCCTCAGTTTTAAGAAGAACGTGTGTCTCTTGAGTGAAGCGTAAATACTGAATTGTGTTTGCTGTAGGTAGAAGCTTCGTGTGAAGCTAATCAGTCAAGGGAAAGATCTATTTACTGATGCTCAGGTATAAGTTTACTCTGTGCCTTTCCTGTGAATGTGGATCTGGGCTCTTCATCTATTTCCTTTGCCAGGCACAATGTTACGCTTTGTTAGTAGATGGCGAAGGACTTTATTTCTTGTTTCTGTCTGCTCTCTTGTCAGCACCTGACAGCATGGGCGGATTCATTTGCACGCAGCCTGCATGATGCCTCTGCACTTGGTTCCTGAAGTACTTAGTGGCCAGCACCTTCCTCCGGCACCCTGTGGGTTGTCCTGTGGAAAAGTGCTTCCCATGGGACATCTCCCAATGGGAAGCTTTTCTTAGCATCCAAGAGGATATGTATCCTGCCAGTGTCTAGAGCGTGACACAGCACCACAATGGCTTCTCTGGCTCTGGTTTGTACAGTATCACAGTGACATCTGTCAGCTAGTAAGCCACAGCCGTGCCTTCTCCAGCAAGAAAGAGGACCCCACCATGGCGCAGGCCTGGGAGCCGCTTTCCTGGACATCTTGTCCCAGCCCTAGAAGTAGTGAATACTCCGATCTCTGCGCTCCAGGATGCTTCAGAGTTCTCTTTTCCTTCTTATTATGTAGTCCTCTATTAGTACAGTTCCCTGGAACACTTAATAATGTTTTCAAGATTTATTTTGTTGTATGTGCGTGTCTGTGTGTGTGTGTGTGTGTGTGTGTGTGTGT
>NW_008352660.1:934-7392 GCF_000622305.1 Nannospalax galili | reverse complement strand
CCATAGTTACTCTTTTGTTTCTATTAGGAAAATCTCCTTGGTAACCCCAAGTCTGAGTCCTATATAAGATCTGTGATCCCCACACAGAGAGAGCCATCTTGTACTCACTCCCTTACCTGTAACTGTGTTTCTTTAAATAAATTCCTCATAACACTTCAGACTTTTGTCTGAGTTTGTTTCTTGTTGAAGACCCAAGCCTGGTGGGCTTGGGGAGCATTCGACAGATCCTTAGTACCTGAGTATGGATATAAAGTCATCAGATAGATTTCACTGGTAATGTTTTTCACATCTACTAATTATTAAGGAGCAAATTTTTATGCTTTGAAGAATTCTTTTTTTTCTTTTTTCGTTATTTATACATCCACTTCCCAGGTAGCACCCTCCCATAGCCTCCCTCCCTCCACTAGAGCTCTTATACTCTGATATCCCTGCTACTGTCTGCTGTGTTGTCAGCACTCTAGACATTCCCCACTACTTGCCCTTCTGGTGAATCTAGTCAGTCTATCTAGAGGTCTTTGTTTTAGGAGAGTCAGCTGTTCTTCATCTAGCAGTAATCAGTTGTCAATATTCCTTTGGATAAGATTGGGGTCTGCTGTTCATTTTCCCAGTTCTATGCTGGGTTACTATCTCAAATCACTTTGGCCACCCTGGCCATCAACTCAAAAGAAGGTATCGCTTGTCTGGCATTGTTGCTTGTTATGTAGCCTTTAGCTATACATATGGACCTTTATGGACCTTTAGCTATACATATGAAATTATGTTGGCCCATCTAATCTTTGGTTATACTTTCCTTTTGGGTGTTTAAGGCCATACAGTTGGTGCAGATTAAACCGATTTATTTTTACTCTTAAGGTTGTTTGACAATCTGTTCCTCAGGGTCACATGGGCTTGGGAGGAGCCCCTGTATCCTTTCTTTTACCAGTTCCACCTATGTGAAGATAAGTCAAAGGTCCCGCTCGACCATGGTTGGCTTCACTTGGAAGCATGGAGGAAATGATTCCTCTGTGTTAACACTCCTTTTTATAGACTGGACACTGGTTCAAGTCCATCTGGTGGGGTCTCCTTGCTCTCCTTGATCAAGAGGACAGGTGACCCACCACCATTATAGGACATTTTGAGAGATACTCATAGTCCCCTGGAACTAGTCGACCTAGGAGGGCAAGGAGCAAAAAGTGTCCTTTATGTCCCTCTGAACAAATTATTATAGACCTCAAAGTATGTCTATTAAACACCCAATAAAGTTCCACCAGTCTGGTATTTTTAATTACTGTGTGTCATGTAGATATATCTTGGGCAAAGATCAGTTGTTCTCAGATAAACCTTACCTAGACATATATTTCCTGATCTGCTATGTATAATTTGTCTGTAGGTTGTAGGAGTTTTATGGTTCTCTTTGGTTTTCAAAACTAGCTAGGCATTGTTTATCTCTCACATTGTCTCACCTCTCCATCATGGTTTTCCCACTTAAGGTGCCCCCACTCCCCCCCTTTCCCCCTTACTAATACCCTTCTCCTATGGTCCTACCTCTCTTGATCTCCTTCTTTCCTTTATCCTCTGGTTCCTTGTATACCCTTCCCTCCCCCTCCCTTAAACTAGCCCATATTTTAATCCATATCTCTCTTATTAACACCTGTTTTCTACCGTTCTTCTCTCTCAGGTTCTTTCTTTTGCTTTACCTCTCTGGTTCCTTTCCATTATCCTGGTTCCTGTATTATGTCTGGATACATACTCACTTATACGGATTTGGTGCTAGGATCCACATATGAGGGAGAACATACATCGTTTGTTTTTCTGAATCTGTGTTACTTCACTTAGCATAACAGTTTCTAGTTCCATCCATTTCCCTGCAAATTTCATGATTTCATCTTTCTTTACTGCTAAGTAAAACTCCATCGTACAAATGAACCACATTTTCATTATCCACATGTCAGTTGAGGGACACTTAGGTTGCTTCAATCTCCTAGCTATTGTGAAAAGAGCAGCACAACTATGGATGTACAAGTGTCTCTGCAAGAGTTCTTTGGGTATATGCCAAGGAGTGGCATAACTGGGTCAAATGGTAGGTTCATTTGTAGTTTTTTAAGAGTTCTCCACACTGCTTTCCATAGGGGTTGAGCAAGTTTGCAGCCCCACCAGCAGTGGATGAACATTCCCCTTTCCCCACATCATCTCCAACAATTGGTATCATTTGTTTTCTTGATCTTAGCCAGTCTGACTGGGGTAAGGTGAAACCTTAAAGTGGTTTTAATTTGCATTTCCCTAATTATTAGTGATGTTGAACATCTTTTAAGATGTTTCATAGCCATCTTTACTTCTTCTTTTGAGAACTCTCTGTTCAGCTCCTTAGTCCATCTTTTAATTGGGTTGCTTCTTGTCTTGGTTCTCTGTTGAGTTCGTTATCAATTCTGGTTATTAAACCTCTGTCGGATGTGTTGCTGGTGAAGATTTTCTCCCGTTCTGTGGGTTTTCTGTTTGCTTCCTTGGTTGTCTCCTTTGATGTACAGAAGCTTTTTAGTTTAGTGAGGTCCCATTTGTTAATTCTTGCCCTTGTTTCCTGAGCAGCTGATGTCCGGTTTAGAAAATCCTTTCCTACGCATATATCTTAAAGGTTTTTCTCAATGTTTTCAATTTAAAAAGCAGCAATGTCTTAACAAATAATACAACGGGACTTAAAAAATTCTCTTCTGTATCTGTTTACTAAAAGATTCATTGACTGTCCATACTGTAACACACTTTGTCCTGGAAACTAATTCTATGTTACAGCCTCATTATAATGTCTAGCATGGAAGATTTCATTTTCTACATGGAAATATGCGTGATCCATGCCAATCTTACCCATAAATCAATGATTGCTGTTTCTTAGAAGTTCACTGTAAAGGGGAAAACATGAGTTCCCCTTCCCTGATATTATCCTTCACATCGCCCCTCCTTTCTGAGACTTTAGGACTGTTGTGTGGATGGCGTTGCACAGCCCCAGGTCTGTCACAATAATAAATGCTCCACAACCCTGAATGCTCACTCTCTGTGACTTTCTCCTTCCACCTCTAACCCTACTTTCTCACCCTCAAATTTAGAATGAGAGTTTGTCTAATAAATGATCCTGTATTGTGTCTCTCAGGCTCGAGGCTGGAAAGCCTAGGTGGGGCTTGAAACCTTCAAAGGAAGCAACATTCACATTTTTTTTTGCTTTAAAAAATTGAAAGTATCAAAAGGCCTGCTTTAGTGATATGCTAGTCCCACCCCAAAAATAACCCCAGTACCCCCAATACTCCCTTGTAAGTAACAATGTTCATTTTGGCCAGTGAACTCATACTTCTGAACCCATGTGTGGACAAAGTAAACATCTTCTAAACTTAAGCATGGGGCTCAGGTGACTGCAAGGGTGCATCTACCTGTCAAGCGTCATGGGGCTCAGGTGACTGCAAGGGTGCATCTACCCGTCAAGCGTCCAGCGTCTGCTCCTGCAGAAGAGTGGGCAGTGAAACTCTTACATGGTAATATAGGACCAGAGCCCCAGATAACCAACTTTTGAGTACTGTATTCCTCACCCCTACTCAAAAGGAGATCCTTATTTCTAAACCAGTCTCTTCACCTTGTGATTAGGATGATTTCCTCCTTTAGAAGAGCACATATATCCACACACCCATGTGTGTATAAATTTTTTGTTTTTACGTTTAAATATAAAGATACTATTCTGCTTTGTGTTATAAATGGTGGACCAGGAAATAAGAGCTGTTTCTTCTTTTAAAGTAGGGTTATCCATCAGGTGATGTGTTGAGCTTGTGATCATGGAGGTCATGTGGCCCCAAGCAAAGAAAACGTGGCACAGGAGACTAACCTCCAGCTCCTCTTCCCCCACCTTAACTTCCATTTGGAATAAAGTTGGTTTGACCTTAAAAAATGATAGCTTGGCACCAATAGTGGAAATGCCAACCTAAGCAGGCAGACCTGCCCTGTCAGCTACCCTGAAGAAGCAAATGTCCTCCCCCTCCTTCAAAAACACACCTGCTTTGTGCAGACAGCCACACCTACTGGACACACACACCTGACAGGATAGAAGCAGTAGCTACCTTTCCCTACCCCCACCCCAGCCCACTAGCATTAGAAAACTTCAGTGCCAGGAAAAAAAATGGGACTGTGTGTGTAGTGATGAAGTACTTGACCCCATTATCCTGACCGATGAAAGCAAGATTGACTAGGCAAGAGGAATCAAAACCTTTGCTCTTCTTCCTGGTAGGTTATAACGGGGATGATTAGGACAACTGGAAGAGAGAAGAGAGCCCTGGGATGAAGAGCTAGGAAGGGCTGGATGGATCGCTGGAAGTCTAGTCCACTTAGGTTTTGCACTGGAAGGGCTCATCTCCAGTCTCATTGAGAAGTCGTGCGGATGATGGCTTCTGTCACCGCAAAGGGGTCGCAATTGGCAGAAGGGCGGCCGTCTTCAAAGTAACCCTTCTTCTCCTGGCCGACGGTCCAGGAATGCGCATGCTAGTGCCACGGTTGGCAACATCAGCAGAAAAGTCGCTGATGTTGATGTTGGAGGTTTTGTGGAATCCAGTCTGACGTCGGGCATTGTCCAGGCCCCCTTGGGATCGTAGGCGTGAATGTAGTGCTGGTGCCCCTTGCTTGGTCTTCAATGGCTTCCTCAGTATCCTTCAGACCATTCTCCTCCCGCATGGCCTTGGTGCTGAAGTTGGTATAGCAGCCTGCACCGTTCCAGTTCCCAGGAATGGGCTTGTGATCAAAGGTTGTTATCACTCCACAGTCTTCACATACATGATGAAAATGAAATGGGCCACCCAGAGATGGTCTCCCATGTGGATTCCTTCACAGTGCCCAATGTGGAATTCCCACTGGCCAGGCATGACCTCAGCATTCGTCCCCGTGATTTTGACGCCAGCATAAAGCAGGCCCAGCAGAGCCTCCACACTTTCCCTGCCGTAGGCTTTGTCGTCCCCAGCACCACAGTAACATGAACCTTGAGGCCCAGGGAAGCCATTGGAGGTCCAACCAAAAGGAGGCCCATCTGTTCCCATGAGAGTATATTCCTGTTCCATTCCAAACCAGGAGTGCTGGCTGCTCACCATGTCCATTATCCATTTACAGGTGTGCAGTAAATTGGTCTCTGAAGGCTTCTGGTCATACCTGAAACCTTCACAGAACACCAGCTTGTTGGGGTCTTTGCAGAAGGGGTCCGGAAACATGGCTACATGGATGTGATACATGTCACTATTGGAGCCTTCAGACTGAAAAGTACTAGAGCCATCAAGGTTCCACTCAGGTAATTCTTCCACACACTTGGGCTCACAGCCCAGAGTGCCGGTCTTGCAGTGCAATCCTTCCCAGTACCATCAATCCAGACATACTTGGCTCGGACTCTCTCACCCTGAGGCAGGGACATACACATTTGCTTGATGCCTTTGTTCAAGTACGAACTTGCTGAGGCAGCCACAGTGGAAGGTGTTCTGGGCAGCAGGTGGACAGGTGGCTGGACAGGCCATGAGGGCCAGGAGGAGGGCCGGGAGGAGATCGATGTGCAGTCAGACGCTCTGCTCTTCTCCCATTCTTGGCTCTCCATTCGCAACTTTTATACGTGTGTTAAGTTGTGATAAAATGTACAAATATAAAGCTTACCACTTCAAAATATATAACGTGGAGTGATGTGGGAAGTGTTGAAGGGAAGGGAACAGGGCGCGGTTTTGTGACCCAAACACATAGTATACATGAATGAAATTCTCAAGTAATACATTTAAAAATTGCTAATAAAAAATGGAAGTGTACAGTTAAGTATTATTGAGTACTTTCATATTGTTGGACAACCATCCATCTCTAGAATTCTTCATTCTCTGAAAAGGAAACGACCCAATATTGTTCAAATTTTCATTTTGTTGCCATATCTAAAAATAGAATTTTATTTCTGACTTCTCATAATTTCCGTTTAGCACAGGTCTGGATCAAGTTCTGACAGTGACTTGTAAAGTGGAAGAGACGGAGAAGGGTGACATGAACTCAAACAACATCAGGCCTTGAACTTGTTACTTAATCTATATCCAAGAAACTACTCACAGGTTAATTCTGGACCAGGGAGCTTCACAGGTTGATGCTGGACTAGTGAGCTCCTTCATCTAAATCTGTGGACAGTGAGTGTCAGAAAACAGACTGGGCTAAGACCTCAGTGATGTGGAAAGCATCCTTCCTGCAGGGTCTCCACTGGAGAACAGGATCAGCAATTGTCTGATTCACATAGTTGGTACTCTTATTTTGAAGTCATGAAACTAGGGGGCAAATAAGACATAGATGTCAGATCATTCTAGAAGGATTCAATTATCAAGTTATGGAGAGTGTTCTGTGTAAGACTCATAGTTTTTGATTTTCAGTGATTCTGAAATTTAAGAGTACTTGAATCTTGATTAGATAATCTGAAAAGATTTTGTTGAAAAGATGGCAATCCTTAAAAT
>NW_008352660.1:0-864 GCF_000622305.1 Nannospalax galili | reverse complement strand
TTTAAAAAATACTATTTATTTTTATTTTATGTGTATGAGTGTATCGCCTGCATGTGTGTAAGTGCACCCGTGTCATGAAATGCTCAGAGAGGTCAAAACTGGAACTGGAGTTATGGATGGTTGTTAGCTGCCATCTGGGTGCTGGGACTCGAACCCAGGCCCTCTGTAAGAGCAGTCAGTGTTCTTAACTGCTGAGCCATCTCTCCAGTCCAAAATTTGTATTATTTTAGAACAGAGGAATGAAGCATGGTCTTTCAAGTAGTAGTGATCCTGCATCCCATACTGGTTATTCTTTATTTTTGTTTTATTTACCCAGTATGCACTGGTACCGTGTAAATGTCACTCACTGCCCTAGAGGTTGGGAACTGTTCTGAAAAAACAGGACCATCCAGCATGAGCTGGCTCCCTTACTTCTTGTCCTTTACTTCCTGAAGCGCTTTCATGGCATTTCAGAGAACTGCAGTTGGATCGTAAGAGATGCACAAATGCGTAAAGCCCGTGGAACGATGTATAATGGAAATCTGAACTACAAAGGCGTTGGGATGCTCTCCTAAGGTATTTTTAACAGAGTCCTTAGAACATCAATCTATAATGAAAACCTAAGGAGCTATGACGGCTGCTTTTAGATTGACAAGGATCCTCTGAAGACTGACATGTGCCTTATCAATGAAGTCAGTGAGGAGGACATTCTTTTGACTTTCAGATCAGAACTTTCATCTGCAGTTCAGTTACTGTCCTCCAGGGGGTGCAGTTTCCCAACACACGTTCATTTCCCGTGTGATTTGTAGGCTGAGCAGATTCATCATTTCTCTATGACAGCAGCATTTATTTCGTTGTGTTTAAAACCAAGAACATTACTTAGGT